>NW_025110484.1:0-18416 GCF_011392965.1 Frieseomelitta varia | reverse complement strand
CCCCCCCCCTCCTCCCAGAGATTCTATTTGTCTCTAAAAATTGTGTACGCTATAAGAGCGTCGTTTAATTCTCGTCGTAGCTCGCTGGAACAAATTCGTTCGACCGAAAATCTCGGCGAACAATGGTCGTAACTCGGTCGAATATCGTATTGGCAATTGAATATTCCACGGAACGAATTTCATCCGGTGGAAACTCCAGCCACTCGAACATCCCAGTCAGAAGTCGCGGTGGCTCGTTCGAAAAGCCCGGTTAGCAAGCCCCGGCTTGTACACTTGATCAAAGTTATACGGAAAATACGCGGGCTGACTGGCTGCACGGTCATTACCCACATTTATCGCGGACAGGCGCGTTGTTACGTCGCGGAACGTTGTTCAACCTCTCCTTTGAGCCACGGCGCGGCCCTTCAAGTGCATTAAGCGCCCTGGTGAAAAATGATTTCGTTACACGGCACGTATTATTCAGCTACGCGGACGTAACGTTATTAGCACTCTGTCGGTTACCGGCCTCCCTCTCGGCAAGTTAGCGAATTTCGACGGTGGGGAAGTTCCGCCGGCGGTACCTCGAAATGCGGCGGGCAAATGTAATTCGCGGTTGGAAATTAAAAAACGCCACGGCTGTTCCAATCCGGCGGTCCGCGAAACGTCTACTCGCTTTAATTAAGCCGGAGATTGGCTGATATTCCCGGCGCGGTACGTTCCACGAATTTTACTCCGCTCCACCAAGACGGATGCGCGTCAATTTCTTTTTTTTTTTTTTTTTTTTTTTTTCTACCATTTTTCGACGTCTCTAATGGAAATCCTTTAGTGCTTCAGTCGCCGATACTGGCAGCTCTACTGTGCTAATATCGTCGTTTCCAATTTAAAAATTAGCCATTTTTTCCCAGAAAAGATTGGACTTGAATCGTTCGACTGTCTCGCACGACTGTGATTACTTTCTCTCCCTCGTACGTTTCTTTTACTCGTCGGATGCGATTTCGTCGAACGTGGGGAAACGAGAGTTTATACAACACGCGTTTCAATCGTTTCCGCCTCCGCTTTCGTTTTATCCCGTCCCCGGTATGTATTCCCTGACATTTCCGCGCGCGAATCGATCGGTAATGCGTCGAGATGTGTTTACGATATGTAACGATCGAGAACGCACACGGGGAAAGGGATTTTTGTACAAACGTGGTCGCCTTTGTCGTTTCACGCCCAAGAGAGATGCTCCCTTTTGCATCGGTTACATTTGAATCTCGCCCCGTGGCGAAAAATTGTCGCGCGATTCATTCCCAGTCTCTCTGGTAATAACGTCGCGATAAATAAAAATGGTTTTTAATATCCCAGTGTGTGTCAGATTCGTATTATGCGCGGGATCCTTTTGCGAGTCGTTGGAAACACGAGAATTGCAAAAATACGAATTTTATCTGTTGGAATGTACTGAAATTTGTACATTCAACAGACTATCGTATGGCAAGTCAAAGAAATATAGGTTTTTTTTAGCGTTACACTGTATTAGCAACATAGTTCGCTAGAAAAAGGTAATCTGGACAGTAACGATAGTGATGCAAGAGATATAAAAGTTGTAGAATCGAAAAAAGATATCGACACACGTAATTAATTGTAGTGCTTAATCTGCATTTAGTGGCGAAACGTTGTTAGAAAAATTACGAAAAAGAGAATAAAAAAGAAAAAAAGGTATCGACACACTTGTGATTAATTATAGTGCTCGATCTGCATTTATTTAATGGCAAAATGTTATTAGAAAAATTACAAAATATCCTTGAATATCATCGAACGATATCGCGCCAATATTAGGAAAAGAGGCTTGTCTTTAAACAATATTAAAAATACTTTATGTTCAACTGTGTTCAAATATATACACGATAGAGCTGCAGAAAAATGTTCCTCGTGTGTCAGTATCTTTCAGTTTCTCGAACTTTTATATCATTATTGTACAACTCTTTGTTGGAGTACGTTGTAAGTTATTTACTACGTAAACAGATTTCGTTAATGCATCATTCGTTTCCGCGAACAAATATTGCAAGAAAACCGGCGCAACTCAAAATTCTATACCGTTGGGATTTACGTCAGCGAAGTTTCACGCTACTAAAGTATAATTTTAATCATGCTCGCGTCAGTTTCCAATCTCCCAGCACAGCGTTGCAGAGTGTAAAATATCCAAAAGAAGAGATAGAGAGAAAAAGAGAAGAAAAAAATGTAGGGGAACAAAAGTATCACGTTTTTTTCCCTCGCCTGGTCTTCCGAACGATATAGATATACGCAACGAGTTAAACAAATGGTTAGTTTCGGGTAAATTTTTTATTTCTGCTTTATGTTTTATTACCCATCCATTTTTGTCATACTCTCCGTTTCACGAGTCTGAGCGTCCAAGCGTGGCGATAACTGTTTCGGTATATCAATTCCTCTTTTTTTCTCTCTTTCTATTTTTTTTTTTTTTTTTTTAACCACCCGAAGCTGTCACGGTGACAATCTGCGCGTACAGAGGACTCCATTTCCGTACGTTCTACGCACCGGGCGGTAAATTTGAACGACAATCCAGGACGGCATTAACGAATTTTCATTAGAAATCAAAAGCGTAAAGTTGGTATACGCGTGATAAATCGCCTCGGGATCGAAAACGGTAAAGGGCCGCAGCACGCAGTGTGGAAAAGCAGGACGAAGCTTTGCACGATCGAAAGCCACGAAGGATTAATAAATCAGGGAAGGAGCGGAGATTTCGAAATCTCGGGACACCCCTCCCAACCCCTGAAAACCGTGCCGCGGCGCTTTCAATCCCTTCTCACCCTCCCGAACTTATGAAATTCAAACGCGCGCGCGCCCTCGTACCGCGCATTATTTTCATACATCACGGTTTGCTCGCCGTTATAACGTCATGTACATATAACGTACTATGTAATATGTATTAACTTACGTTAAGGGTACGTACTATTACTCCGCAGCGGAGGTCCTATTATCATTTATAGTGACACAGTCATGCCACCCGTGGGAGCTCGATATAATGTTCAAAGTATATTAACAGGAACGGGGTATACGCCTGGCCGATGTATAAAGTAGTATACTGGTACATCGATAACACATGCTGATATCTATCGAATATTCATATAGGCAGCGCCGCGTTATTCCAACTCTATCCGCCTTGTTTCACTGTTCCTAACTGTTTTGTTTGCAAAACGCGCGTCCCGAGAAATCTTTGTTTCCTTCTCCGCCGACTTTGAATCGTTCGCTTCAACGCTATTTGACCATTATTCCTACATCTGCTAAAAAAAAAAATTTGGAAAGTTGAATCTTTCACTTCAAGGCTATTGACCACCATCTGCAAAGAAAAATTTGGAAAGTTCGAAGGCAATGATTCGCTCTAGATTTGTTTTTAGTTCGAAAAAGGATGAATATCGATTACCGATTTCGAATTGATTTTTCTCTGAGAAAGAAAGTTGATGAACGAACAAAGTAAGAGCTGTTATTGACAAATTATTGAGAAATTATACACTGAGAGATTCAGTCGGTTAGAGGACTGCGAGAGCAGACCAAGCGAGTTGCCTCTACGACCACGCACTTCCGTCCGATCTGTGGATCTCGTTAAAGCGCAGCTCTAAGATCGACCAATGAACGAGCGGCGCGCGCGCGACCGAAATTGGTCGAAATTAACGTTGCTAGTTTACCCTCGCGATTGCTCGTTTCACTCTCTGGAGCGGGGACGGTTCCGAGTCGACCCGTCGTTTGAAAACTAATCGTTTTTAATTGGCGCTAATCAACGAGGCCAACGAAACGTTCCACTGGACGGAGGCCTGTTGTTGAGGAACAATTATTTGTCACATTACTTGCGGAGGACTTGCTGTCTTTTATTGGAGAACGTATTTTCCTGCATCGGATCGATTTAACCTTTTTGCACTCCAAACTATTTTTCAATTGTTATTACTATTATTGTGGGATGGGCAAATTCTGGGAAAGGGCACAGAACTCTCTCCAGTGTCCGACGATTACAGATGTCCCATGTGGTGTGCCATAAACAGTAGAGAAAGTTAGGCCTGGGACTTGGGATTGTTTATGGCTGGCCGTCCAGTCCTAGCGCTTAAGGCATTAAGGGTACGGATGCGTTTGTGTGTATGAATGACGAATTTTTGTGCAGACGAGGAAGGCAGTGAGTGTCGAGAAGTCAGAGAGAACAGAGTGAGTGTCGAGACGTCAGAGAGAAGAGCCGTGAAATAGAAAAGAGAGTTGCGAGCCCAGCGAGTTTAGCAATTATGCAGGAAAAATAGTGTAGAACGTCATTTATAATCATTGTTAAACAAATTTTCTTTCATTTAACCTTAAATAAACAACTATCCTTTAACAAAATTCCTACAAATTGGGATTTCTACATTATTACTTTTTTCTTTTCTGGCAATTTAGAAATATCGTGTCACATTCGAAATTCAAAGGAGTGCTGCGAAGGATTAATTCTACTTTTACTAGCTGAATTCTCGAAAATTCTCGAGTTTTTCTATCTTTTAAATTTGAAAAAATCCGCAATCCTGGTTAACAATGATCCGTTGGTAGGACTGCGTGTGCCCGGGTCACCCGATAATGTCCCGAGCAGGGCTGCAACAGCGACTTTTCTATTTCCGGTCGACGACACATCGAGTTGACAAAGGAGTTTCGCTCGAGCGTTCGACGATTTCCAGAATCGTGGAAGGGGACGCGCGAGCCGTGGTAACTGCAAGGCGCGAAGTATAATGCGTCGTGACGGATTTTCCGGTGGCAAGCAGCCGAGAAAGACTCAATTTCCTCCTCGAAGCAGCCTCCCTTTGCCGTCGTTAAAACTAGTTTCAAACGCAATCAGAATAGACCGGAGCCGAGCGAAAGAGAGTTGCTGCTGCTCATTAGGCAAGTTAGCGAAATTGTGGATTCTTCGAGGTTACGAGGCAGTTCCTCCGCTTTGTAATAAGCGGTATTGCGGGCACGGCAGGTTTACGAACACCCTTTTGTATTTATTCTTTCGGCTTCGTCGTAATGCCATTACACAGGCCTCGCGACATTCGCTCGGATGTATTAAATTCCAAGGCAGAATTGAGTCGACGTTTGTCGAGAATGAAATCAGGAATAATTCCTTGGGAACAAGGATCCCAACGGAATAACTCGCGATCGATGAGAGTGAATCGCGAAATCTGAGAAGAAAGTTGGCTGGCCTACAAATTTCTTTCTATGCGATCTGAGACGCAAAGGAGGTTCGATGCGTCGAGGAAAGCTGAAAACAGCCAGATGAAGCGGTATCGAGCGAGCAAGCGAGAGGAGTAGTATTTGCAGAGCGACGAAGCGTCGTCCGGGCGAAAAACGCTGAATGCCACGTTCATGTTCAATTAGCGACGCCACAAATGAGGACGTTGAGGCTGGCTGCGTAGGGGAAGGAGGAACGAGGCGAGGCCTTCGCTTAAGAAACGCTCGCGAGCTCGTTAGCTCGCGATTTAAGCGGTAGGTTGCTTCGCCGCGCCGCGCCGCGCCGCGCCGGGAAACGGAATGCGAGGGCGCGTCGTTAAGCACGCGTGTATGCGGCTTGGTTTGAAACGCGACGACGCTATAGTTACGTAGACGTCGTAAACGACGAGTAAGAGGAAGAGGACGACGACGAAGAGGAGAGAGCGTCGTCTTCGCGGCGCGGTGCGGGCGACGAGCCGCGACTTACGGCGGCCAGCCACTTGACATCTCCGACCCGCCCACATCTCGTACACTGTTCCCTACAGCCCTTCCCACAAGTGGTCCAGAAATTTACAGCAATTCCCACTAATCTTGCCGCGTCCACGGGACACGAGCCTTCGTCCTATTACCGCTGTTAATTCATGGCTCGGCCGCAGGCAATTCTTCCAGATATTTCTTTGCCCCGAGGCTTTTAACACCCGGAAGTTTCAATTTTCGTAAACGAACCGTTGTCGTTGGTCAAGCGAACAACAGCGAGTGAACGAGCTGTTTGATTTGGTTGAGTCTAGTTGGAACTCGTTTCAGAAAATTGGTGGGTTTTCGAGAGTCTTAATTTTGTTTCTTCCTTTACTTTTTTTTTTTTTTTTTTTGATTGGAAGTAATTCTATTTCAGANTTCAGAACTTCAATTTTCGTAAACAAGTTCTTTTTGATTAATCGAACAACAGCTAATAAACGAGCTGTTTGATTTGATTGAGTCTAGTTGGAACTCGTTTCAGAAAATTGATGGGTTTTCGAGAGTCTTAATTTTGTTTCGGATTGGAAATAATCCGACTTTATTCTCTTCAGAACTTCAATTTTCGTAAACAAGTTCTTTTTGATTAATCGAACAACAGCTAATAAACGAGCTGTTTGATTTGATTGAGTCTAGTTGGAACTCGTTTCAGAAAATTGGTGGGTTTTCGAGAGTCTTAATTTTGTTTCGGATTGGAAATAATCCAATTTTATTCTTTTCAGAACTTCAATTTTCGTAAACAAGTTCTTTTTGATTAATCGAACAACAGCTAATAAACGAGCTGTTTGATTTGATTGAGTCTAGTTGGAACTCGTTTCAGAAAATTGGTGGGTTTTCGAGAGTCTTAATTTTGTTTCGGATTGGAAATAATCCAATTTTATTCTTTTCAGAACTTCAATTTTCGTAAACAAGTTCTTTTTGATTAATCGAACAACAGCTAATAAACGAGCTGTTTGATTTGATTGAGTCTAGTTGGAACTCGTTTCAGAAAATTGGTGGGTTTTCGAGAGTCTTAATTTTGTTTCGGATTGGAAATAATCCAATTTTATTCTTTTCAGAACTTCAATTTTCGTAAACAAGTTCTTTTTGATTAATCGAACAACAGCTAATAAACGAGCTGTTTGATTTGGTTGAATCTAGTTGGAATTCGTTTCAGAAAATTGGTGGGTTTTCGAGAGTCTTAATTTTGTTTTTTCCTTTACTTTTTTTTTTGGATTGGAAGTAATTCGATTTCAGAACTTCAATTTTCGTAAACGAGTCCTTCTTTGATTAATCGAACAACAGCTAATAAACGAGCTGTTTGATTTGACTGAGTCTAGTTGGAACTCGTTTCAGAAAATTGATGGGTTTTCGAGAGTCTTAATTTTGTTTCGGATTGGAAATAATCTAATTTTATTCTTTTCAGAACTTCAATTTTTGTAATCAAGTTCTTTTTAATTAATCGAACAACAGCAAATAAACGAGTTGTTTGATTTAGTTGAGTTTAGTTGGAACTCTTTTCGGAAAATTGGTGGGTTTTCACGAGTCCTAATTTTCTTTTTAAACTAGATTCGATTTAATATCCTCAGAATAATCGTAAAACTACGGGAGCGCGAATGAAATGAAACATACGAAAGTGTCGAATCTGACATTGCACGCAATCTGTTTTCCCATCGGCGTGATACAACTAGGAACGAAAATCCACAGCAAAGTGTCTGTCTGATCTCTCTCTCTCTCCCTCTCTCTCTCTCTCTCTCTCTCTTTTCCCCTGTAAAACCCACCGAAATTCATCCACGACCCTTTAAGAGTACACGGTTTCGCAAACGTCTCACGGAAATCCCACTCGACTAGTCGATAAATCGTTGTTCGCGTATCGCTCGATTTAACCAGGAATTTATCCGGCCGCTCGCCGAACGATCGCGCAAAAACGACGAACAAAACCTGAGAAATAAAAAAGGAGAAGCACGGGATAGAGGAAAAGTAGGATAGCGGAATAAAAGAGGGAGAGAGACGAGGAATCTTGAATCAAGTAGCAACGCAGCGCCCAATCGAGGGTTGAACGCGAAACAAACGGGAGGGGCACAGGCCGGTTCCAATAAAGTCTGCAGGCTGCCTGTTGAATTTATTGCACGCTTAATTAGTGGACAAATAACACGATTAACGATGCAACGGCCAGTACGCGATAGTTTGTTGTAGCCGGCTGGGAAACGCCGAGGACGCCACGCCCGGTGTTGGAGAAAACTGTTGCTCGCAGAAAAATGGTCGCTGTATTTCTGCTCTGAACACCACCGCGCGAAAAAAATGGCAAACGACTAATTTCCCGCCCGGATTTTTAACGCAGGGATGTTTAAACGCGTTCCTCCCGTGTCGATAAATGACGATATTTCCTTATTTTCGCTCTCGAATTTCAACAGGGAAGATTTACTTTCTCTGGAAAAAGGGGAAAAACTAATGGACGTTTTGAGATTATGAAACTCGTGTTCATTCTTTCCCCCTTTCTTTCTTTTTTAAGAGAAGGAAGAAACAAGTCTTTACCTACGTTTTATTCTCGCTGGTGGTATAAATTTGCGCAGACTGAACAAAATCAGAGATAATTTATTTATTTATACGTAAAGGGAAATCGCTCAATTGCATTATTGCGAAAAATGTGCAACTTTTGTCTTCGTTACGTTTTACGCTCGATTATTAATGCATGTGGAATTCCGCTTGGCCTTGCCACATTATCGCAGCTACTTTCGATGATAAAATCTTGGCTCTTGTCTCGAGATTCGTGCATTTGTCGCGCTACATCAAAGATAATAATTCGCTACGCCAAACTAACCTTATCACCTCCTTAATCAGCAATCGTCGACTCGAGAACAATACGAAAATATCGTTAACAACGACGCGAGAGAGATCCTTCAACGAAGAGTCACGGTGCATTGGCTCGATCTCGACCATCAGTTTACGTAATCGGAAGTACCGACGAGCTCGGCGCGAAAAGAGAATGCCGAAGAAAGAAGGGAGAAACTTGAGGAAAGAGAAGGTTGTATCAGGATTGAATACTCGAGTAAGTTTTCCAATCTCGCGTCCCGGAGGAGTCGAGTACTTTCGCGAACACGTACGTACGCACGCGTACGAAGGTCCTTAATCAAGAGGCGAAGCAAACGAACGGGTGGTGGTCGTTCTGTGACAGACAGTCGCGGGGAAACACGGCTTTCAGCTGCTCCGTCCATTGTCCTCTCGTCTCGTTCCGCCTCGTCGTGTGGCATGTTAATTAATCCGCTAATTATTTAACTAATTGCCGGCTTAATTGGCTCGCGAGAGGCTCGCTTCTCTCATTCAGCTCGACGTGAGGGGGGAGGGGGAGGGGGGGGGGGGGGCGGAAGCGAAGGTTGTGGACACGCGAAGGAGAAGCAGATGGATGGAAAGGGTTCAGACAAAAACCGAAGGAATAAAAAGAAGAAGAAAAAAGACAGAGGGAAGGGCTCTATTGGAGACTTGGTTGCTAGCTTGTTTAGGTTCATCGACTTGACACTGTCCTCTGGAAAGCGCAAAGCTGGAGAATTTCTTGAATTTCACTTTCGACGCGATGATAAACGATAGACGAGCGCCCTAGGACAGACGTGGGCGTTTCGAAAAATTTTCAAAATTATTTCAGAAATAATTGCTATTTGTAAAATAACGTCAAGCATTTTCTTGGCCACCCATGAGAACGTTTGCGTTCTAGGGTTGCTAGCTTGTTTAGATTCATCGACTTGACACTGTCCTCTGGAAAGCGCAAAGCTGGAGAATTTCTTGAATTTCACTTTCGACGCGATGATAAACGATAGACGAGCGCTCTAGGACAGACGTGGGCGTTTAGAAAAATTTTCAAAATTATTTCATCAAATTGCTATTTGTAAAATAATGTCAAGCATTATCCATATAAGAATTCAACGAATTTATTTCGAATTAAACCATTTACTCGTTATTTCGTGAAACGAATTATTCTTTATTTGAATTATTCCAGAATCTTTGTTGTTTCCCGAGGGTACCGGAACGTTTTCTTGGCCACCCATGAGAATATTTGCATTCTAGGGTTGCTAGCTTGTTTAGATTCATCGACTTGACACTGTTCTTTGGAAAGCGCAAAGCTGGAGAATTTTCTTGAATTTTAGCTGTAGAACAGACGTGGACGTTTCGAAAAATTTTCAAAATTGTTTCAGAAATAATTGCTATTTGTAAAATAACGAAGTTGTATTGTCAAGTATTTTATATAAGAATTCAACGAATTTATTTCGAATTAAACCATTTACTCGTTATTTCGTGAAACGAATTATCCCTTACTTGAATTATTCCAGAATCTTTGTTGTTTGTTACTTGTTGTTTCTCGAGAGTACCGGAACGTTTCCTTGGCCACCTATGAGAACGTTTGCGTTCTAGGGTGCTTCATCTCGATGACGATTTGTATTTTCGGCCGGAGAATGGGGGATCGACGTGACGCTATTCAACTGTTGCAACAAATCAAACAATCGAGTTTCCTTTTGAGACTCGAGACGGTTTCTCAGAGTCGAAAGGAGACTCGTCGAAGCTTTTATATATTTATATTTCTTATTGTTGGTCACGTGGCGTGTTACAGGCACTCGACACGATCAAGAGAAAGAGAGAGAGAGAGAGAGAGAGAGAGAGAGAGAGAGTCGCTAGCCATTGTACTTTAGACTTTGACGATTCGATCGAATCGCTTCTATGCGATAATTTGTGCATTTGTCGAGAGAAAGAACACAACGGATGGTAAATGAAAGAGCTTGTTTTTGAACAATGTGAGCGTTGAGCGACCATGACGTTTTGAATCGCTCTGTAGAGAGTGGCTCGACGCCGCTGTGCAGCGATCGCCATCGTGATATCGCTGCAATTGACGCGTCGGATGGCGACAAACACAAAATACACGGCGCACCGACGAAAAAACCGTCGGGTCAACGAGTTCGATTAACAGAGCCTCGGTGACGAAAAGTTTCGTGGGAATGATTCTTCTTTTTTTTTCTTTTTTTTTTCGGAAACGGAGAAACGCGGACCGATAAGGGCGGGTGGAGGATTCAATCTCGTCGCAAAATTTCACGCGGTCGTTCTTTTCGCGCGCCACTTCGAAACAGGCGAAAGAGGAAAAAAAAAAAAGAAAGAAAAACTCGCCGACAGCCCGGCGAACAACGCCCGGTGGAAAAGTTGCGTGGAACGAAAGCAGAAAACGATGGCGGCGAAAGAAAGAAAGAAAGAAAAGAAGAGAGAAAAAAGAAGAAACAAAAAAAGCCGAAATGGCAACAAAGCAGGATCGAAACGTATCAAAATTTCAGCTACGCCCCAGATCCCAGGGTGGTTCTTCGTTGGGAAAACGAGGGAGGGTGGACGGGAGGCATTGTGCCTCGTATTCGCCGGCAACTCACGATTCACCTTGCATAATGCAATAACTTGTCTCGAGCGGGCCAGCCTTTACGAATGAAAACGGGAAACAAAAGAATCGGTAGCCACGTATTTTTCTTTTTTTTTCTCCCTCTCCCTCTCCCTCTCTCTCTCTCTGTTTCTTTCTTTCTTTTTGTTTGCGCCGGACAAAAACGGGAAAACCAGGGTCGGCGAGGGTTGTAGCAGCAAGGACACTCGAAAACTCTAAACGGCCATAGAGCGAAAGGGGTCTGAGCTCCCCCTCCTTCCCCCCACCCTATTGTGACCCGCGGTTAACTGCTGCTTACTGTGGCATAAAGCGTTCAAAAGACAACGAATTATTTAAAATGCCTCGTTAGATTGTTCCCTGAAGCCGTCGGACGTCGCGTCGCGTCGGTCGAAGCCGGAGCCCCTGACCGTTTCGACGTTTATTTTGCTGGAAGAAAGGCTGTTGCAGTTCGAGGATTGCGTTCCCCCGCGTTTGTTTGCCAATGGGTTTGCTCGTCGAACGATTGTCGGACACTCTTCACCCTTCTTTCTTTGTCCTTTTCTCTCTCTCTCTCTCTCTCTTTCTTTTCTATTCGAAGGAAATCTGATTGGAGAAATCTTTACTTTTAGAAAATAATATCGTTTATTTTGTTCCGCAAGTACAAATACAATAAAATTCGGCATTAAAGGAAAAACATAAAACGAAGGATCTTCGAAGAACTGCGAAATCCCTAGAAACAATCGCTAGGTGTTACCTACCAATGATACTAGAAACGAAGAGACGAATGTCAATTAGAAAGTTAGATTCTGTGAGAGTTATCGAACGAATTACAGCACTTTTAGATTGTACACAAGCGTATAATTGTACAAATTGTATATCCTTTACGATAAATGCGGGAATTTTCATTTGCAAAGAGTCTGAATAAAAGAGCTCGCTCTTGCCGCAAGCGGCAAAAGGGAAACCACGAACGGAGAGCGTGATGAAAAATGGATGAAAATTGTCGATGGAAAAGTTGTCGTTTCTTCGTAAGATATTCAGTTTCACGGTTTCGATCTTGCAGCCAAACGAACGAGACACGCGGTGAGGGGTAGGAGAAGGAGGGCACTTTGCTGTTGGTCACCGGCAAGACAGAACTGTCGCTAGAAATGGAACGCATCAATGAGTAACCAGTCGCTTGGGTCTTCGATCATAATGTTCCGTGGAAAGCAATCTAACTTGTCCGGTCGTTCATTCTTGCACGACTCCCCTCGTCTCCTGTTTATTTGCCCCCTTATTGATCTAGCAACCACCGATAAATTAATCAATTGACGGTCTGCCTGTCACTTTTCATCTTCCCCTGTCGTTTACTGAAACGACTTCTCTTGGAATACGTAATATATTAATCACGGCACGATTTGTCGTGTCTTTCGACATCTTCTTTCGATTTTACGAAAGGGCAAGAAACACTTGACCAGCTGCGTTTCGTCAGAATTGCGAGACTCAATAAAATTGCCGGAGTTTTGTTTAAATCTTTTTATTTCGAAATAGATATTCCTTTTTATTGGGCTATAAAAATTTGCACGCAAACGCACGCGAAAAAAATAAATAAAAAGGAAATATCAAATATCGAAATTTGTGAAATTGAGAAAAAAAAGAAATGAGGGCAAAGTTTTATTGTCCGCCCGTTTAATAAAACGAGTTTCTCATTTCCATAAGAATTGTAATCATCATTTGGAATATCTTAATTCGAAATTGTTTTTATATTTTGGAAGGTAAATACGTATTTATTTCTCGAAACTCGACGATGAACGTGTGTACACACGTGCGGATTTATCTTGAGCGCAAAGCTCGCGATCGGTAAAAAAAAAAAAAAAAAAAAAAAAAAAAAAAAAGAAAAAACAGAAATGTCCAAAACGAGGAGAAACTCGTTCATGGAATGGAAAACACGAAGTAACGCCGGATTAAGAAAGCAGTCTGAATTTACAATTCTGTCGCACTTGGAATTTCCTTTAAAATACACGGTGAAAACAATCGAGTGGAGTGGGCCAAGAGGGAAATATAGCCTCAAACTTTGTCAGTTCATCCTGAAAAAATATCTTTTCCCTTCTTTCTGTCAAAAAATTACCTTCGCGTGACGATCGATCTGGCCGATTTATTGGGAGAGGTTTGTCGTATTATTTCTCGCGAGAATAAATTCATCTCCCAATTTGCGATTTGTGCAAAGTTCGATTGACTGTGGAATATGTTATCCAATGCAGTAGATAAAGAACAAAGAATCGGTCCTAAAACTGACACACTTTTTAAGACAGTCTAATGACCCAAGCGGTTTAAATAATGAAAATAAAAAAGAAAACATTAATTGCAGAGAAACGATTTGTTTTTTCTTTTTTTCTCGAATGAAGAGAGAGAGAGAGAGGGGGGGGGGGGAGAAAGGGTGAAACGATAAAATATTTTCTCGCCGAGTATGGAGATTGGACGCTTCGTAAGCAGCGTTTCGTTGCCAAATTCTAAATGAAGGACGCGGTAGAAAAGGAAAAAAAAAAACTCGGAAAAAAATTCAAAGTGTAATGCCTCATGTCGCGGTCCGCTCTATATTCTCTAAAAGTCAACGTTGAAAGCTTGCGGCGTAGGTGGTGCACTTGACTAGAAAACGCTTCGTAAACCTTTTGCCGCGGACGTGAAAAGTTTGCAAAGTCGGAAGTTGGCCGAACTCGGGGATATACATCTTTCGCGTTTAACTTTTGTCCTGGACCGTTGCGATAATCCATACGTCGCATACAACTTAATCGCGGGAGCCTTCGTTGAAGTGAAACTTCTCCTTTTTCTTCACCCTTTCGTCGGAATCTTTTTGCAAACGTGCCCCTTGCATATTTGAAACTGTCGAAATTCGAGACGGATGTTTTCGAGCAACTGTCCGCGCTTTCGATTCTCTTTACGATTCGCAATAAACAGGAAGTAAAAATCTCCAGCAGCATACGGCTACTTTCTCGCGCTACGAACAATCACGGTTTTACGACTGTTTTTATTGCTTCGCCACGACCGTTTTCTTTTTTTTTTTTTTTTTTTCATTCCGTTAATTGACAGATTTCCGTTCGTGGTACCGCCAAACGGGAAACGCGACAGAAATTTCAACCGCAGTTAGAAAACAAAAAACAAAAAAAGACTTGAGAAAAAATTCTGAATCGAACGGAGTATCAGCAAATATTTCAACGGTTGCTAAAAAGACGATTTTTGCAATTTTACGAAATTTCTTTCTGTGGTCGTCGTTACATACGAAGCGTAACGATCTTCCGTTTGGAAACCGCAATGAAACGCAGCCGACAGTAACTGTGCTTTCATCGGACAACCTCAAAAAAAAAGATCACTTTCTAAATGGAGGGGAACAATGGTCCGAGCATTCCGCCGTTTAATGCTCGCAGCCGGTTCTTTGACGCCTTTGACGCAATCGTTTCGTCGCGATTGCCCTCGTGCCACGGACTGCCGGGTAATTCCGCTTGTTTTCCGCGGCTCGCGTGCCAAGCGCGTGACAAATTCGCGCGATTGCTGGAAAAGATCGTCCGCGATCTCTTGTACACTTTTCTGGCGTTTCTCTGTGGCCTCGCGTCGGCCAATACCGAATTACCATTTCCGTGCTACCTTTCTTTTTCCCTTTTCGTCGCATTTTTTCGCATTTTTTTTTTTTTTCTTTTTTCTTTTTTGCCCACGCCCGAGCTCCATCGCGCGATGGCAGGCCAGGTTATTGTTTTAAGTGGCACGTAGCTGGCTCGCGATTTTGACGCGGAACGGCCTCGAGGAATATCGTTTTTGGCACTGGCCGCCGAATTCTTCTCCCAATGGCTTCTGGAGGACGGTGATAAAAATGGCTCGCGTGAAATTGACGAGGGTTATTCGACGACTCGAGCCTCGACTTGCTTCGCTTGGGAAATAGAGAAATTCCAACGACTAGTACGAATGTTCTTTTGGTCTCGTTTCTCCACCCTTGTCGAAATTCCAAATAACTCGACCATCCGTACTTCGATTTTTGATATTTTATGCAAATGTTGAGACAACGTGTCCCGTGTTTGCGCATTGTGCGTTTATCGAAATAATATAATATCCCGATTTTTGACGATATTTTCCATCCCGTGTATATTGTATCAGTACCGTGATTTTTCTTGATAACCAAGGTAGCATCTCGTATTTCTCGTTTCACGATATTTAGACAAGACAATCAATCTCGAGCGAGGTGTATCCAGTATCCAAGTTTCAAATCTCAGTCGAAGAGAGTGTCTCAAAAAAAAAAAAGAAAAGAAAAAAAATAACAAATCAGGAAAACGTGGCAGGGAAAATGTAATAATTAGTGCGACTTTTCTTTTTTTTTTTTCTCTTTGTCGCGATCGTAATTCCCAGTGCCGGTCAAATCGAGTCGAACGAGTGTCGTGTAATTAAAACAGGCATACATTTTCTCCACTCCGTGGGAAATGTGCCGGAACGATACGAATAAAAGAGTCGCGAGGCGTGCAAAAATTCGACAATCTGGCTACAAGTGGAACCCCCTCCCCTCCCCCCGGTGAGGGGATACACGTTCGATTGCTTTTTCGAGAGCGATAATTATACGAACGCCCGGTCGATCGGATATTTTTAATTAGTCAGCTATTTGCCACGGTTGCTCGGCGAAGCGGCGATAAACAAATTAATGCGACCGCGTTAAACACTCGAACCGCTGGGTGAGAGAAAATTATTCCCTTGTAGGGATTCGAAGTTCCGTGATTTTCCTCTTCTTTTTTTTTTTTCAACGCCCTCCCATTACGTCGATAATTGCTGTTTTTTTTCTTTTTTTTTTTTTTTTTTCTTTTCTTTTTTCTCCGCGGTCCAACCGACCGGCAAATGGAGCTCGACCAGCCGCTTTCAGCGTGCTAACTTTTTCGTACTCTTTCGTTCAGACAACTGGCCAACTGAACAAATTTCCCTGGCATTTACATCTTCCGCGCAGACCTCGTTCATTAACGAGCGAGAAGATTTTCGTCTGCGCTTTAAACATCAAGGTGGCGTCAAGTTTGACCCGAGTTTTTAAGAGAAATCGGGATTTCTCGTGACAGTAATTAGCGGGCATGTTGAACTTTGTGTTGACATTAAATTTCGACTGTTCGGAGATGAAGAAATCATGGCCAAAATCATTGTTGAGACAACGTTAAAGCGCCTTCACGCGCTCATGATCAGTCGAAGAGATATTCCGTTTGATAAAAGAATTATTTCTTTTAACGAAAACGTACATTTTTCCACCAAGATCCAACAAGATCTTTTCCTTTCGAAAAGATAATTCTCTCGTCGAACTTACATTTATTTCGTGTTGAAAAGAATTTTCATGCGAAAGAAGTTACGACGCTTAGAAATACGTTTGAATGGGAAAGTTCTCGTGGAACTTTGTTTTAGAATCTGTACAACAGAAGTTCCACGGGAACAGAGGCTGTTCCAGAACATTTAATTAAAACGTCCATTTTTATACTCGAGTGCTGTTCATCGAAATCGGTATTTGCTACAAATATTGAGATTTAAATACATATACTTTTCGTATTGATGAACAAATTATCCGCTCCTCCGACAGAGAAATTTTTTTATTTTCGTATTTCACGAGTTCTGAAACATTTATTTACCTATTCTGATCGGGACTTGTAATATACGAACATTCGTTGAAAAAAATGATAAAATACGATACAAATGTGTTTCAAATAGAACCTATTCAAAATTTTCTCGATCCTTTTTAAAAAAAAAAAGCGCTAGAGATTTTAGATGGTAGATCGATCAATTTAAATGTTACAAACTGAGCGAATTGCGAAGCAATGTTCCTTTCGGCAAACGTAGACCGAAATTTACTCTTTGAACAATTTCATTTACACGCTTTCAGTCGTAGGTATGTCCAAAGTGTTGATTTATTTTTAACGCATCATCTTTGCCTTTTCGTGTAACATTTTCGGCCGCATTACGTACAATGAAGGTACTTTAAAGCGCGCCACTTACTCGTTAAAATGCTGCTACGAACTGAATGTGTTTAGAATCCTGATGGTACTTGGAAGTACATGCTACTTCCGCGAAGGAACTTCTAACAAGTTCTCTCCCCTGTCTTCGACTTGGAAGTTTTGTTCTCTTGGTATCAGCAGTACTCGGAGGTATTGCGTTTAGCATGTGCGTAGTCGAAGTATTTTCGTGTATCTTTGACGAGAGAAAAATTACCAGTTACACGATCCAAGACACGGGGATGGGATGAAAATTTAACGGGGGATGTAACAACAAAGTTTCGCGGCTGGTTGAATCACATTTTAAATTAGTAAATTTCGGTTGAAAGAACTTTCTAACAAGCGGAAAGTTCGTTAGATGGAAGTGGCATGAAAATTTTATAATTAAAGTTAGGATGCTGCGTGAGCCATTGAAATTCCTTGGCTCTCTTATTTCTCGGAGCATTGAACTGTTTCCTCCCGCTACGTCGGCTGCGTTTCCAAAAATCCTCGGAAGGGAACCGATAAGAAACAGCAATAAAAACTCACCACGAAATTGCAATCATCGTGAAACAGTCCTCGCCCCGAGCCAAGTATCAATAGAAATCAATTTCACCCAGTGAGTTTTCAAATTCACTGCTTTCCT
Organism: Frieseomelitta varia; assembly: GCF_011392965.1. Taxonomy (NCBI): domain Eukaryota; kingdom Metazoa; phylum Arthropoda; class Insecta; order Hymenoptera; family Apidae; genus Frieseomelitta; species Frieseomelitta varia. Next base: position 772 of record NW_025110484.1, on the reverse strand, counting down.
TTCAAGGCTCTCCACCCTTGCCCCATGAAACCACCGTTTCTTTATTAAGGGAAACCAATCGAACAGAGAATTTAAGTTTCCATACGCGCGAGTTTACGAGCTGGATCGTGTAAAATAAATAAATATGTCGAGAAACGAATGATGCTGACGTGACGAAAAAAAGTAAAACAATTGTTGAGTAAACTTTCACGATTGCAGGGTCCTCGATACAGCTGCTCAAGCTGGACGTGCCCAAGATGGCGGACCCAAGGTCGGACAAGGTGGTGCTGAAATGCGAGTACGACCTCGGCGGCGAGGATCTGTACTCGGTGAAGTGGTACAAGGACGGCGCCGAGTTCTTCAGGTTTATGCCGAGCTCGAGGCCAGCTAGCCGCGAATTCCCCGTCGACGGTGTGTACGTGGACGTGAACAGGAGCGACAGCAAACAGGTGACGCTGCTGGGACAGGCGAACAATCGAAGAGGTTCGTAGATGCAAAAGCGATTTGCCCCGTCTGCTCGATCGCTGTTCGTGCGTGTCTGATAAGAGAGAGAGAAAGAGAGAGAGATACATGTTTTGCCTACGATCGACCGTCAAGCGAGATTGCCAACCTCTGTGAAATCGCCGACACTTCAAACTTTCCGTTCCGTTCGCCTTAAATTTAATTATCCTTATCCGCTTTTCGCGTGCCCCTTTTTCCCGCAATAATTCAGCAAACGTGGAGAAAGAGGAGAAACAAGTCTTCCTCGAGGAAAGAACAAAAAGAAAAAAAAAAAAAAAAAAGAAACCTCCGA
>NW_025110483.1:0-39745 GCF_011392965.1 Frieseomelitta varia | reverse complement strand
AAAAAATTTTCAATTTAAAAATTTCAAAATTAAATCCTAATATATTTTAAAAAAAAAAAAAAAAAAAAAACTGAAAATGTAAGGCTTATTTCATTCACTTCGTCAAGTAAAATACAATTTTTTAGAAATTCTCAACGAGAATTCTTATAAAGTACGTTGCAAAGTTAATCTTTAAATTTTAAAACATCGCGCCACCTGATATCAACGTCGTCAATTAGTTATCGTCGTGTCCTTACCTGGCGAAGACACGGTTGCATTTGTGAGTGCGAATGCACTTGGCCGGCTGTTCGGGACGAAATGAAAGCACAGGAAGAGGCACGAGGCTACGAGACGACGAGATGGGACGGCGTTTGAGTTTTCGATCGGCGGCCAGAACGGGATAATGCGATTAACGCCATGCAAAATTGGACCTCTTTGAGCAGCGTGTCGTTCGGTCGACGATGCAACGCAGTTACCACGGAAAAGGGCGCTGCTCCATGCAATAACCTGCGCCACACCATCGCGCGGGCGTGTAACCGTGCGCGTGTATACACCAAGTTCCTCTACGGACCGTTCAAAGTGTGTGCAGTTTTTTCGGCGAATTCGCAACGAGCAAATTTACCTTTACCGCGCGAGCCGCCAGACCTGATTTGCTGTTTCCGTCTGGCCGACGATTAAAGGAACGTGTGCCCACTTTTTGTTTGCCGCGATTTCGAAGAATTTATTTGGCCGTATAAACGCTGCGAGATCATTGACGAGACTGCAGTTTCCGGCTCTCGTCGAAGTTTCACTCGAAGCGAAGAATTAGGTAAAACGTGGATGTCTGTTGACAGATAATCACGTATTTCGTTTTGGGGATCTAGGAAAACTTTTTTCTTTTTTTATCACAACGGAACTTCTGTATTCAGTGGGACAGGAAATTATTAATTGAATGAGATTTCAATTGTTTGAAGGAATCTATTTTGACGCTGGACATCTGGAGAAACTTGACGATTTTAAATTTTAGAGTTTTTAATTTAATTTAATTTGATCACTAATTTCGATCACGATATGATATTACCATGCACATTATATGGTAGTGTACCACAGAATTACCATAGTTATTTATAATTCAATATAAGTAGTGCTATTTGAGGATCACTTTGTTAATTAATAATTCCTAATCTCAGATAGTTTTACTTAACTATACATATTATCAACTAACTGGATCACAACTTTGTAAATTAAAACGAACAAAGATATATTCCTGCAGGTTTGTGATCCTGTAGAAATTTCGAGAATGCTGCTTGTTCGTTCCATGTCGTACATTCCGAGTGTTCAAGGCAATAAATGTGCATCGATCGATGAAAAAGAAATCCATAAGTCATAACGAAAGAGAAGGCAAAAAGGGAAACTGCAGCTACTCGTTGATATTAGAAATCAGTGCGGCAAACCGATATCATCCTGTCGCTGTCCGTTTGCCGTCGCAGTGGTAAACATCGTTATTATGCCGACAGACGTAGGCGTAAATACAGAATCAGAGACCGGCTCCTTTTTCACGAGTAATGAGAAGACACGGGGGCACAGACGGCTGGAAATTAACACGGCGATCGTCTAATATTTGCCCCGGTTCTTCTACTTCGTGTTTCGACCCGCTGATTACTGATACTGTTTGTGCGGAAACGTTTATTCTGCGGTAATTGGTACCCTTTAGACCACGCGTATCGAAGCTCGCTGAACTTAGAGATCGTCAATCGACCCGCGTTCGACTTGCTTGGCCGTTTTAAACGCCACGAGCAATCGTTCGTGGAGGAAATTGCCTTGAATTATGCAGGAAACTCGGCGAATGATACTGTCAAGTTTGCGCCAAGAGATTAATTCGCGTGTTGATTTTTTTTAATGAATTAATTGGTAATTAATTTGACTCGGACTTACGTCTCCTAGAAAATTGATTTCATCGAAAAAAGAGAATGACGCCTCAAGCTTTCAAGCAAGAATATATATTTTTGATTGGATTGATTAAAAATAACAATTCGTAATTCTTTTCTTTTTTTTTTACGATTTTAAGCGATAAGATTACCAGGACTTGAATTTTCAAAAGAAATTATTAATAATTTTGGACGAAAGTTTTTAATTTGTCATTACAAATTTGTCGTTAATTTGTCATGAAATAATTATATTGGATAGAATAGAATTAAATTCGTAATTTTAGAATCATTATAAAAGCGCAGAAGAGTGAGATGTCTGTTTCATTTTTGCACACGCTGTAAACCGTTTTTGTATCGCGATGCATCTCGCGGGTACACTTTTCTTTTCAACGAAATTTATAGCAACAACAAGCGGACATAAATCATACTTTTTCGCCTTATGTTTTACCTCCTGTTTAACGAGATAAGGCCGCGCAAGAAATCATACATATTTTTCTTCGTACAGCATACAGGAATAAATAAATACATCCTATATAAATAATGAAATCATTTAACTGACAGGCGCGATTTATCCAATAATTTGCACTATCGAAAACCTAATCAAATATAACGACGAATGTTTCATCTCGGAAGACAAATAATTACCTCAATTCAATTTGCAAACCAATCTAAACACACTATCTTGTAGCAGGTAGATCCACGTTAAACAGAACAAAAAGATCCCTCTCTCGATAACCGATCAAACCGAACTTAATTCGTCAACAGCATCTGATCACCTCGATACTCGTTCCATCCGCTGGCACAGACCAGTGTCCCTCGATGGATGGATGGAGAACCAAGCAATTCCTCCGAACAATCGTTATCTTGCGCGAAAGATCAGCGAAGAAAGGCAGGGAGCAAAGGGCGAAACGAGAGTGAAGCCGATACTCGAACACCGGCCGTAATTTCGCATAGACTCGGGTGATCGTGGTCGGCCAAATGGAACCCCTTAATACGTGGCATTGTACGTTAGATTGGAATCGCTGAGAGCGATTCTCAGCCTCGTGGCTGTTGCCGTCGTTCAGACAGGATAGAGAAACGAACAGACGGACAAACAGACAGACAGACAGACAGACAGACAGACAAACGGACAGAGACATACACACAGATTGAAAAGTCCGACTGCCATAACCACGTCTCTGAATCGTTCGATGGAGACGATCGGGGTGACCCATTGCTGCGATTTACCCACTATAAACTGGACGCGGGGGTTAACGCGCGGAAGAGGTAGGTATGGCCTACAAAAATACAGATTTCCAATAACCGATACCGCTTCTCTCGCTTTGTCCACCTTTCTTTCTCCCTTTCTTCCAACTTCCTCTGTCTCTGTTCGACGAACAACAGGGGGATACAGAAACAATACAGCATACCACCGGAGAGAGTGGATGCTGTCTCCCCCTCTCTCTTTCTTTCGTCTCTCTTTCTCCCCCTCCCCCCTTTCGATATATCATTCTTTTTCGCTCGCCCCCTCTCCCCCTCTTCCCGACCATCGTGCCTACCTGTTCTTTTTCTGTCTCTACCTTGGTCGCTTCGACCACCAATCGGCTCCTCTCGCTTCGTCCACCTTCTTCCCACTTTTTCCTCTTTTTCCTTCTTCCCAGCGATGTGTGCACGATGCATGTGTACCGCAGGACCACGTGTTAAGGTCCAGCGTCCAAACAAACCGCGAATCGACTGGCTGGCCCTTCAACCCCCTCGAACCTACCCCCGTTCACCCTGTGTTCGCCTGTCGATTCTCCGCGATCCTCCTCGCGATACAACGCTCATCGTCCCTCTCACCGTCTCTCTTCCACCTTTCGCCCCGGCGATACTGTTCGACGCTGTTGCTTCCTCTTCGTCGCACACGCCCCCCGTCGTTGTTTTCGTCGTTCGCACGTCGGTTAATAAACCATTGATTGGATTGACACCGATATAGGGAAACCTGTCCGAGTTGAATGAGCATCGTCTCTTCTCTCTTTTCTTTTTTTTTTTCTCAGTCCGTCTCTCCTTCGTTCCCGCAGGGACATTCTCTCTTTTCAGCTCTTTTATCATTCCTTGAACGTCTCTCTCTCTCTCTCTCTCTCTCTCTCTCTCTCTCTCTCTCTCTTCCTCTTCTGCTATTATTGTGCCGGTATCGTTTCGTTTTTCGCCTGTTCATTTGATTTTTTAGTTTCTCCTTTTTGGTGGTGCTCCATCCGCGTCTCTTCGTGGCGTTTTCGGTTTTTCGTTCGACGCTTGGCGTCTTCTGTTTGCTTCCGGATACTCGTAACGTTTAGACCACTCCTTGTGAATGGATGATTCTTTGATTCATTAGGAGTCGACGTTTCTTTAATGCAATGTTTCATTCGTCACTTTTCTTTGGTTAATTGCATTATTGTATTTTGCTTCTTATGCAGAGAACTTGTGAAAAGGATTTCTTTTCGTTTCAATGTTACACCTGGTCAGAGTAGATGATCAAAAAGCGATAAATATATTTACGTAAATTCGTATTTTTGCAAGTGATCAAAGAAATCAAATCGACATATTCATACTGTGAACATTATACGAGTACTTTACTTTCGAGAATCTGTACGTAAATTATCTACGTACATATGTTTGCTCATTAAAATTTTTCATAAACGTATAAACATTCGTCATCTAACGATTACAATTTATTGGGAATTTTTATACATATTAATTACTAATTAATATGATTTCTTCATTATTTAAACGATTACCCGTTTAATTTAATACGGAATATTTTTATAAAACGAATCAATTTCATCTTTAGCTTATTATTCAATACGATATACGATAGAATAAAGTGGGAAATTAAAGTTTACTTTTAATTAAAGCTTGATTCACTATGTGGTAATTTTTTTCGAGACAGCAACTTTGTTTTCATTGGCGAATATAACTTAATCGAATGTTACGTCAAAAGTCAATGTTCGAATGGAATCTTTAGAAATTATGTACTTACAAGTTCAAAATGTAGAATCTTCTTAAATGCAAAATGATGGATTCCACCATTTTATATCGCGAAACTTCACTTAAATGGACTTTCGTAAAACTTATCATGCACACAGTGCTCGCAAAGGGTATTTCTCATAATATGTACTTACATTAATATTTACTAATTAATTAGATTAGTAAGTTAAAAACAACGAAGTAGCATTTACAATTAAATTTAAAGTAATTCATAGTTGGCAAATCGTCGAATTGAGATCATGATGAAAATTGTGAAATATTCTTCGGGAACACATATCTATGTATTTATAATTTATAATTATGTAAACATATAATATATGATATAAATATGTTGTGTCGTTTGTGGTAGGAACGATTGTGAATTTCAATGCAGATAAATTTTTTAAAAAATAATATTTGCAATTTAGATAATAGTTGATCGTTGCAGTCCATAGTCTGTATTGTTTCCTCTTGTTCTTAAACTTGTCTCAGCCTGAAGCGATGGCATTGGCAACGTTACAGTACAAAGGATTCGGCCGCGGCAGCAATTTCACAGGTGCACAGGCCTTGAAATGGGCCACGCCGCGTTACCATAGGGGATTCACAGAAGCCAACGGGACGTACGGCCGTGCGTAATATCGGTCATTGACAGCGATAGTGTTCCGCAATGTTCCGGAGAATGTGCGTTCACGGTCACGCACATACCGGGTGGCGGCAGTGGCCGACCCACTAATGAAGACAGGACGCGTAATCAGTTGAAATGACCGACGATGAATTGACTTTCCATCTGCTCGAACGATCACCCTCCAATTCTCTTCTCATTGCCTCAACTAATTCCGCAAACAGATTATATCCGTTTCTTGGCTCGCCCTGTGTGCTTTTAACGAAATCGTTCCGTTCTCCAGGATAATCGCTGTTTCCAGACGATTATGCCTGTGTAATCTTCGAACGTGAATTGTCAGTCAAGTGTATTTTATTGTGTTTTTATCATGCACGATTGTGTATATTTCTGGGTCAATTGTATTTTATTGTTCAGCTTGTTAATGTTGAGTTTACGTGACGTATCGGTTTGAAAATATTATTCCATTTCTATAACAGTTTAAATGACTTCTATGATGATGGAAATCACTGCTTCTCATTATTGTACAAAATATTGTTTTATCTTTTCGTATTAAAGTTAACAAAACAGTAATTTCTTTCGCGTGACAATTATTTATAATTTTACAAAAATGATTCGACAGTTATAAATTCAGAACGAGTAATTTATGTAACAGTGACCCAGAGATAAATGTAAATTTAACACAGAAATAATGCTAAAACTAAAATCTTTAAACCAGAAGATCACACATTTCCAAATATTATAAAATTACAACATAAATCCATACGCCCATAGACGCGAAACTACTTTTACAATAGAGTGTCATTCTCAGGATTTCTCATTTGTTTGAAGCGTAATAAGAATAAAATATACGTGTATCGTCCACCGACGAAGCTGGAATCGCGAATAGAAAGCGAGAGTCGAAGAAAAATAGTCACGCTGTGTATCTCCGTGTCGTATTCGGGGGAACTATGCCAAGATCGACAGGGCCGCGTGCCATTGATTTAGAACATCAACGTTCATTCAGAGCTGCTTTGCCATATAATCATGAAATTGCATACCAACCGGCACGATCCACCCAGTATACAGTCCGGTCTCGTGTATATGTGGCTGTTAACCTGGCACATGTATGTACAGTAGCATTGGACCACAGATCGGGGGTGGTAAAGGGATAGGGGGACATGAAGGGGGTTGGTGCGCGTTAATTGGTCCAGTGTCAAGGTCAAACCTCTCCGGCGCGTCATCGCATTATCATCGATTATTGGACATATCTCGTGGTCAGTTCGAGACCGACAGAGCTGGCAAATCGATGACAGAGCAATGATAAGACGGCCGTTTGAGTCGTCACTTGCATTCCCTTTTCGAATTCCGATTCTTAAGCTTCAGCGACGTTGAACGAACACGGCCTGCGTGAAACAAAATGAAATACTTTATCGTATTTCGAAACGATCTCTCTATTACAAATTGATATCGTTAACAAACGTTTTGCAACGTACGAGCTGATACTGTCATTAACTCCATTAACTGTTTATGTCGTAACTTGAACGTTACGTATTTTGATTATTTTGTTTGGTATACGCATTGACTCGCTGTTGTATTTTATTGATGTGTCATTGGAAAAATACCAAATAACTAACAATTGTTAGAACAATTATTATTACCCAGGTTTTGAATTGGGGTAAATAGCTACAGTAATCTGATTATTTAATAAATTGATTCTGATTATAGAGCGTTGAATATCGTTCATATGATTCTTTAAATTATTGCATGTATCAGGAAAATAAAATTATCGTAGATCACGTAGGAACGAAGATCACTTGGCAATTGCAAATTGTATTAGGTAAAAATTAGTGTCATCTCAATAATAATAAAAATAATAGCATTAATACAACAATAAAAAAATAACCAAACTTGGGATATTTGTGTAAATTCATATTTTTACGAACACAGCTGAAGGGATCTATTTGAAATTTGTTCAATAATCTAAATATTGTAGGAAATGATTTGCATTAAACATGTACATATTTACATATTACGCACTTTTGTTACATTTCTATATATTTTCGCGCGCTTAAATTTTCTATGAATAAAAATTTTCTACATGAAAATTCGTAGTTCAAAGACTTATTAATTACTTATTAAATATTTAATCATAAATATCATAAAAAAAAAAAAACAATCATTCGCTGGATACGATGCGAAACGAAAACACACGTGGTCTATTCGTCAGAGCCACGTGGACGATCGCTTCTTCGTTGCGACAGAGGTCGCGGATTAAACGCAGGGGTCGGCGGACAGCCGGGGAAAAGCAAAGAAAAGGAAAAAGCTGTGTCGGCGGACGCGGCAATAAATCGGTCAGGCCAGCCGTCCCGACTATGCGCGTCTCTTTTTTGCTCCTGTTCAATTTTTTCAGCGGTCAGCTGCAGCATTGATCGAAAAACGAACCGAACGCCGTCGTTCCACCTGTTCGACGACGCGCCGTGACGAAACATCCACTGTTTACGTCTTCTCTCCTCCCGCGTGTAGCAAGACGATCGATCAGTCGAACACGTGTTACAAATGCTCCACTATCGTTCCTTCGAATTTCGAATTCTCGTCGGATATTTATTTTACGAATGAAATGAAAATGAAACATTTTGCCAAATGCATTCCAGCTCGTGCCTCTCCGAAGTTAAATTAATTAATTTCGCTTTTTAGAAAGTTATTAATTTCATATTATCCGGGTGTAATTGGCATTCAATGTCTGGGAAGAGAAATTTTATTTTCATAAAGAGCATGGCATAAATAACTGGAAGTTAAAAAAAAAAAAAATAATGACGGTATCCTAATAATTAGTGTGTAGATTTTTATATTCATATTTTTGGGGAGTATAATTTAAAATATCGAACAGCGGTAGAAAATTGCTTGCTCCAGTTCTTACAGAAAGAAACTTCTTCATATTACGTGTAATTTCGCGCTTCAAAATTTCTTTTAATTGCATAGAAATTTATATCGTACTAATGATCATACGTGAGACCATAGAACAGCAACGGTCTTTCGGCTTACTTTCGATTTGCTTGAATGTGTGCATTAAGAATTTCACTTTTTTCGATCTGTCGATATATCACGCGTGATGCGTTCTTACTGAGTTTCATAATATTTCTGACACTCTAACTAGTTTATAAAGTGCAGCATGCACTGTGTAATACATACACTGATCGTAAGCTACATCTAAGAACAAAAATATACGAGAAAATATGGACGAGTGCAGTGATGAAGCAATCAACCCATGCATTGTCTCATTAGCCAATGTTCCAACAGAAAACTAGCAGATTCACGAATCAGCTCTGACCACCTCTGATCTTCCGCTCTCTCCGAATCCAAAAGTATCGCAAGAAAGTCTCCCGAGAAGCTCGGGCGAGCCGGCAAGCGTCGCCCGGAAAGCGAAAGTAGATGACACGACTGGATACGGGCGGCAGATGGACAATAACCAATCATGTGCAATTAACCTGTGACACCATGACACCTAAATACTACGAGTACCTACATAGCGGTTATGTTCCCATTATGTGGCCGTATCGACATGTGTTTCGTGCCATGCCACGCCGGCGTACGCTATGCCACGCTGGAGCGAGCCACGCCATGCCATCCCGTTATACCGGGCACATGGACCACGCTCATTGTCCGATACCGTTCACGGGATACGACGTGCCTGCATATGTACACCAGACATATTGATACACAGCACGATACACACCGATTACATAATAGGCCTATGTCGCGCGGATCGGCCCTCGAACTGCCCGTCCAACGGCCCGGTCCACGTTGCTCGATCTGATGCAGTTTACCCGATCGAGATAACCCGGTTTAACATGGATGATTCCGGCGTTCATTGCCGGTGAAACCGGACTCGCTGCTAGCACCGACCGATCTGAAGGGGCCCGCGAGACGCTGGGGTTCAAGGAACTTGGATGTCGCAGCAACCAACTCTTCCCGACTGGTTGGGATGCGTTTGTTCTACGTTTTCTGCACTCTTTACGTACGTTTTTTTTTTTTTTTTTTTTGAACACGGTGCGTATTTGGAATGATTTTGGGGACTTGGTTCTCCACGTTGGTGAAGATTAGATCTAGAAATCGAGTTGGTGAGTTGAAGAGGTAACTAAGGTAGAGAAATTATTATTTGCACTCTTTTCTTAGAGTTTGAATGTCGAAGACTTGAAAGGATGTATTTAGGGAAATTTTGGAATATTTGTGGGAAAGAATATTGGAGAAACTTTGTGATGTACTCTGTGTATAAAGAATTTTATTTCGATCTATTTATTTACAGATTTATACAGTTTTCTGATAAGACAGTGTAGATTAGTATGGACGAAATTGTTCAGTTTAATACAGTTTAGATGTTTACATCCACGTAAGGAATTTCTGCAAACGTTGAAAATTTTACGTACGTCTGACAGGCCGACTCGGTGCCTGTTAGTGCTCTTTTCTATAAATGTAAATCAACGTTCGAAGCTTGAAAATGAAAACAATGACGTTGAGCCGAATTATAGCTGTAGTGTAACGTGGAAAAATGTGAATTATTGGTACGCAATATCGTGGAATGCAGATGGAAGCGTGGCAGGAGGGAAAGATACGGCGTAAATGACTATTCAGGCTGGCACGCCTGAACGAGGATACAATCAGGGATATATTTTCTATTTCCCAAATGTGTGCGTTCCAATCACGTTCGCTGGTATGGTTACACAATTTATATTTATGTCGATTCTAACCATGTATTTTTTTATTTGCGCGCCGATTCTGCGTGCAATTTAATAGTTCCAGAGTTCACAAATTGACGATCTATCAATTTAGAATTTTCAACAAAAACTAATATTCGTCATGGACGCGCGTTGGCCGGTCGTCTCGGTTGTGTGTTTCTAAATGCGTTTGTCGGGCAAACCGTAAATGTACAAACCCGCAATTGCCGGGTTAATTTAAAATTTATTGACGCTCATGTGTCTGCTCCCCGTAATTAATGAATTTCTATTATATAATTTACTAAAACGCGTTTCTTGATAGGACGAAAATCCAATGAATTTGTCCGTTTCATTGGATTTCAGTAACAGACGTTTAACGAATGTCATAATTACAGTGTATCGTTAATTATAATTGGATATATCTTTTACACATCATTTTGGAACTATTTTAACGTTATCAAAATGTAGACGTTATTCGAATCAACGTTGCTCGTTAAAATTATTAAGAGAGGCAACAGTCGACGAAGAGAACCATCTTGTTTTTTTTTTTATTGCCGATTTAAAAAATATAAATTCCTACAAATAGTTCCATTTAAATTTATTCAACCATTAGAAGTAGATATTTTTTTGCTCTGAATATATATTATAATCTTTATTTGCACTATAAAATAACATTTTCTATTGAGATTCCATTTTCTTTTAAAAATTATACTATGAAAATCTATCAATAATTGTTTAAATTGTTCAATTCTTCAATTATTTAAAAGGAACCTTAGATTATCCAATACTATCTGTCCTAGAAATAATACTCAGCTAATACCAACAAACTGGAAGCCATATTAATTCAACGTAACGACAAAAATACCTGCACAGGGTCAGAGGTGGTACCCTTAGGTCGAGACCCTCGCAGCCTGTAGTCTTCTGATGCAACCTGTTGTCCATGGCTTTTCGTCGATCCCTCCTCAAACCAGTTTTTTGATCCTCGTTTCTAATGGAGCTACGCCTGACGATGCTATACGACGCGTCTGCAGTAACCGGTCCTTCGTTGGGGGTCCTCGCGGATCACCTTCGAGGAACAATCTATTTGCACGTTTCTCGAATCAATGCGATCTCTCGTGGCATTCTGTTGCCTAGCTTTATTCATTAGGGCGATATTCTCACGAAAGGGTGACGTTTCACGATAACTCAAAACGAGAGGTCATTGTCCGAGCATTCGGATTTCGAGGATAGGCTCTTGAACTTTCAGAAAGAAACCGAGAAAGAAGCTGTTGTTCTCGATGAATTGATCTCGAACAGGGCGATGAACCTCTGCATACGAAATCGTGGCTACGTAAAAACTGGAATGAAATTAAACGTTGCTTTATGCAGTGGTTATTAAGAAAATACATCGTCTCCTTTATTCAGAGAGGAAATCGTGTAAGCGTATAATACAACGAGGTATCTCGTGAGAATTTCCACGGTCTCGTGTTGCGATCACGATTTATTTTATTCTTTGATGCTATTTTTTTGTTGTTCTTCTGTTGCTCCATTAGATCTCGTTCAGATAGGGATAGTGATGTGAATGGAATACTAGTTAAAGATCTAGTATTTTTAAGTTTTTATATCTGAAGGAAACCTGAAAGAGTTTCTAATTTTTTTAAGAAGGCAAAGACACAACGTGGAATCGCGAGGAAAAGAGAATTTTTTCATTTTTGACTCAAAGATACTTGAGATATTATATTGGAGATGGATTAGAGTTATAATTGAATTGAAAGATCACATTAGAGTAAAAGTTATTCTCGAGAATATAGATAGCTTAACTGAGAGAAAGAGTAAAAAAATAAAAGAGAAATGAGAAAAAGTATTATACAAGTCCATAGAATAGAATCTTCACTCTTGTTCAAATCTGCTCGTGGTTGTTTTATTTAAATATATTCCAGTAGGATACGCACGTAAATATTAAGAACATGTTAGGGTTCGGCTATCGAAACTGTAATTTATTATAATTAAAAATCGTGATAATAAAAATTCTAGATAGGAAGCAAGTTGTTTCATCTAAAAATCAATATTCAAATATTCAGTAAAATTTTTTAATTAAATTTCCTAAATCATTTTATTTAACAAGTAGCGAATGATAGCGAAACAAGTTCTCCTTTATTGTAATTTTTCAGACATGATTAAATCGTTCCCAAACGCGAAACGGGGATCAAAGTTATGATTAAATTATTCTCGTAACAAACTGGCACTGTGGTTTTATTACCAATTAATGACACGTAATGGCTGCTCATTCTGGGCGTGGCGGGCGGGCACAATGCTCGACGAAAATTTGTTAATTTCTATTTGCGCAAGTATTTTCCGTGAAATTCATTCCAACCGTTTCCCGACGCGACCTGCAAGGACTGATATGAGGGAGAACTTTGTTGCAAGTTGAAAGCACGGCATACTGAACCGCAAATAGTTCGAGGCGCAAGCAACGAAAAGTTCTCACATGTACGTATCATGAGACGTTCTGAAACGGAGCTTGATAACGTCGTTGTTTGTTTGAACGTGGAACAGCGGCGGTATGTTTCCTCAAGAACTTTTAGTCAGCGGACATAGCTGACTAAAGAAGAACGGGGGGAAAAATGCTTTTAAATAGCATTTTAATCGAGATGAATTTCTACTGGTACTAATTGTAATGTAAATTCCCCGAATTTCAGATCGTACAATGAATTATCGGAGATAAAATTATCTAATTTTATGGGTAAATCTATCGCTCTAGAGTCTTGAAACAAATATTACGTTTGTTTAAAAACTGGAGAAATGAAATAGTACAACAAAGAGTCTGCAATGTGTTGATATAATAATTGCGTTGAAAATACACGTGCAATTTAAAGATTTTATTATCTACAATAAATATTGAATATTGAAAACAGGAAGTCTCTTGAGCGAGAGTATGTACATACAGTTTCTACGTAGTAAAAATGGTATTATTGGGGATGAAATATTTATTTATTTGAGGAAGCTGTGTAAGTAATTAATTATATGTTGAGGCAATAATTTTTCTTTACACTATCGAACGAAATGTTAAATTTGAATTTCGAATGAGCAATGATTTTTTTTTTATTAATATTCTATGCACGAGTAGCAGATTTATTAACCTTGATGATTAGAAGGAATTTTTATAGCAAACAATGATTAAAACATTTTAAGAAAAGGGGAGAAGAAAGAAAAATTATAATATTCTTATAAGGAAAAATTTGTTTACAAAATACGGGCAATTAGTTAAAACATGACTTTAGTAGTAATGAAATACTTATTTATCGAATAATAACGTCGAAAAGTAACAATGTTAAAAATATGAATAACTCGTCTACGAAATTAATTCTTGAATTAAATGAGTCGCGAAATATGTAAAAATTAATTTAGATTTGTTTGATTACAAGCAGTTATTGCCAGAAATGGAACGAAATTACATTGTTGATGAGAAAAATAATTCTGTAGATATAAGTATCGAAATGGTTAAAAAAACTTGTTTCTTAAATAAGAGTAATATTAAATTGTAAACAGTAAATTGCTTCAAAATTAAATAATTTGTAAATCGCACTAAATTAATCGTAGTTTGTGGAAATAATATTAAAATGCTCGTTAGTATCAATGTCACTGTACGACATTTATTTCGTAAAAGTATAAAAATTTCCAAGAGAGAACATTAAGGAGAAAACATTAGCTTAAACTGCGATTAAAAGAAACGGGCGCATAAATCGAGAAACTAGAAGGTGTTATATTACGACTTATGTCTTCCTCCATTTAATTTTTTTCCAGTTACACTTCCCCTCGCGCGAAAGTCTTAATTACATCTCCTGCGATATTTCTTTCGTATGCTTAAGCTAAAGGGTTACTTACATTCTCCAGAGTTACAATGAAATATTTCTACCACTTACGTCTTTAATTTCATCTCACTTTGCCCTTACATTTTTAACGAACGTTTTTTATTTACGTGTAATTACTTTTAATTGGGAAATTATTACGCCAAAAAAATTTTTTTTTGATTATTACGTTTTTCATTTTTTGCAAACGATTTGCATAAAGCTAGTGAAGAGTTTGTAATACGAGTTAATGGAATGGTATTAAAATTCATGAAGTAATATTATATTGTAAGCTAAATAAAGTAGAAAAGGAGAGTGAAAAGATTGTTTAATAATAAGTGAGATATTGTCGTTATGAACTTACAAGTATTACAAATATTATATATATTAAACTAACATATTAATACCTTAAGTTATTTAATTTTCAATAATTTATTTTAAAATTTTCTATTAATTCTTTCAGGACTAAATGTTTTCACTTTAGATTATTTATTATTATAATATTTATTACAATATTTTAGAGAAAAATTATTCATTAATTATTAGAGTATTAGAAAAATCTTTTCTTATAATTTTGTGGAGAACACAAACTGCTGAAACTTTACTTAAAAATTAGATAACAAATAAAGTTATCTTTTAGTTAACTTTTATTTTGAGCCATTGGGAACTATAACTAAATTTACTACTAATTTTTATCGTGGGGAATGTAAAATACAAAATAAAGTCAAATATTTTAAATCTACAATATAATTATACATAAACATAAATTATTGTAGTCATTTATAAACGATAGTATTTAAGATTTAATTATTTTACTTATTAAAACACAATGTTACCCACGTAACATTGATAGTGAAGGAGTTAAGAAAGAAAAAGAATTCTCTCAAACGAACCATAAGAAATTTCTAGATTTCTCTCCTATCGACCAATCAAATTTCCAAGAAACCAAACGATAAAACGTTTCAATGGAATTGCGCAACCAAAAATAATAAATTACACGTAACGGATACTAAGCAAATTCATAGGCCCGGAATAAACTCATATTATTTATTTCATCAATTTCATATTCAACTCTTCAAGAAGCTAACAGTACCATCAGTTCCACCAAGTGGAGGACTCGCGAACTTCTGCAGCCCCCTGCAAACAAGGGTGCAAGATCTGCACGGCGAGCACGGGGTACGGTGGAGGGGGTCGAGCTGCAGCTCCACTGGGGGTCCAACAATAATCGGTTGCTCCGCCATAAAAGATTGTTGCACACCATAATACCTCCCTTTCCAACTCTATCGCGTTCCGGTTCTTCGCTAGCTCTATGCAAATCGCTCGAGAACCAGACGCGAGATCGAAGAACGGTAGCGCGTTGCTCGATCAGTTGAAAATCGGTCGTCGCTCGAGACACTTCGTCTGCGTAAACAAACAGTGAGCTCGCGGACTTGATAATAATCCTTGGGTTTATTATCGATACGACGCACGGTGGAAGGGGCATGTTTTTATTTTGCTGTGCGAACGTTCTCAGTCGAGAACTGCGTGGTAACCTAGAAACATGTTTCGACAAGTCGAAGGACCTCTGACTCCAGCTCGAAAGTTTTAGCACGCTTTGCGTTTCAATATTCGGTAAATATAATCGATTGATGCAATTTTTCCATTTCTATTTTCGCAGTTATTAACAGTTTATAGATTCCTCGTCGTGTACAACACGTTATTTAATTTTTCCAGCTTCGAAATTAATATACAGTACTTGCCCTAAGACTTTTGAGCGAGGATAAACGCGTCGGGACTCGTGCGTGTGAACGCTTGCCGAAGCTCCATCTTAAAGGTAGGATTCCCTATAAGCACCAGATACCGACAGATGTAGAGAAGCGTGTTTCTGTTTTCCTATACGCGATTTTCAACCCTTCTAGCCGAAAAATCTCCGAGGTATACGTCGAGACGCAGGAATCCTACCTTATCTTACTACGGTCTTGGGGTCTTCTTATCCCGCGACGTTCTTAGTTCCTCAAGAATTTTATATTTCCCCACAAAAAAACGTGTGTCAAACTCGTGCTTGCCAAAGCATCAGAAACGAGCATGTTGTTGATAGTTTTCGACAGACGTTCCTTGGGAAACATAAAATTCTCCGGAGAAAAGTAAGAAGTAAAGATATCGTGGAAAGCACGAAGACCGTGGCAGGATTAAGATGGTGTCGGGTAGTAAGCGCGGAGAAAAATGGCGGGAAAAATCGGAGCGTGCGTGGGCGCAGGATCGATGAAGAGCGCAAAATGGCGACGCCGGAGGAAGAAGACAAAGAGAGAATCAGCGGCGAAGAGAGAAAAGAGGGTTCCTGCGGAGGAAGGGGATGAAGGAGCAGCCGAAGGGTGGCGGTGGCTGCTGGTTGGAGAGGGTGACTTCGAGTAAAGTGAGTATCGGAGGTATAAAAAAAAAAAAAAAAAAAAAAAAGGAGGGAAAAAGGAAGAGGAAAAGGGAAAAGAAGGGAAGGAGGGAAAAAAAATTGAAGCCGCCGTTGGAATCGAACCGCTTTCTAGGTCAAGGATGCCGAGAGTGAAAATCAAAGAGCGCCTCCGCGCTCTCCGATCGTAGACGCTCCATCGTTCGCTTTTTTCCCTCTCCCCCCCTCTCTGTCCCCTCTTCCTTTGTCCGGCAAATGAAATACCATTGTATGAATTCCGCGTATATCCTCCGCTGACCGTCGTGTGTTGTGATATCGTTAAATTTATCGATAGAGGAGAAAACCAGTTTTATTGCAGCGTGCTGCAATAACTGTTCCTTTTTCTCGGTACAGGAAATTCTTCTTTGAATGTATCGACGTTTGCATTATCAGTGATCTTCGTTCGGACAGTTGTGTTTCTTTTCGCTTCTCGTTTGGGGAAATTGCGTCTGAATTTTCCCATCCGGCATTCTTTTGACGAGTTCGGAATTGGAGTTTGGAAAGTTTTAGTTAAATTCTGCATGGAATCTCTTACCGTACGACTCTGCTGAAATTTTTGTGGCTTTACGAAGTTGTTTGCCAAGTTTTATATTCCTGAAATTTCCGAGAAAAATTGGAGGAAATTTTAACGGGACGTCGTTCAAATCTTGCTAGTTTGATGTTTTTGAAATTTTCATTGATTGCGATTCGTTCATAAACGTCTTGCCAAATTATTCTTAATTTAGATATAAAGGTAAACTGCACGAGCTATTAGTAGCCTGCAGATATACGTGTAAATTCATGTTCTCATAAAAATAATTAAAGATTTGTTTAAATAACATACAGCTTATTGTAAACATTAAATAGGTTATAATAAGTTGCCAAGCGCTAGATTTAGATAGATTACGATAGATTCTAAATTGTCCATAAAAAGTTCAAATTCATTAGGACACAGCGACAATTATTTCTAAATCGTTTATTTCAAATACTCACGCCATTTCGTTACACTGTCCAAGAATTTAATGTTTCATTTCAAATTCTCACAAGCGTATAAACATCTATAATCTAATTATCAAAATTGAAACAAGAAGTTAACGCCAGAACTGCCGAAAGGTTAAAAATGATCGACTCGTTGTCTAGAAATTTTCGACAACAGTGTATTTTTCGCTTGTTTACTCGTAACATATCCCTGATGAAAATTCGACTACTCGGTAGTTCTGGCGTTAAAGAAACAAACATATTGCCGAGTGAAAGATAGAGCAGTCGACAGACGCTTGGTAATTGAAAGTGGTTAGCGACTTATTCCCCTTCGACTTCCTTCTTCACGAAAAAAAAAAAACCAGCAATTCCGTTGTGCGCGAGTGTTTCCTTGGCTCTGGCCGGATATCGGTCCCACCTTGTGTCCCGACGTGAGATTCATTAACTTACACGGGCGCGGCAGCCCGTTTTCAGCCCGCTCGAACTCCTCGGAAAAGTGTAATCGACAAAGTTTATCGAATGGCAGGAGGGTACGAAAAGGGTCGTGGACGTGGGACGAGTATGTGGCAGCGATTTTCCCTCGTTCCTCTGGAGAGTAGCCGCGGCGCTCGTGGTTGGTTACCGTTGCTCGTTTCCACGACAGCTCGTAAAATAGGAACGGTACGCCCACGAGACTAGGCGAGAACCATAGACTCCGAAGGCTCGGTTAATTAGACACCGAATCGATCCTTGCCGCCGGTGCCTCCGGGTATTTATTAAAAGGCGACGATGCCTCCCTGCTGTTGATGATTAACGGCGATCATTATAACTGAACCTCGTCCTCCCGTGTCGTGTTATCGTCGCGACTCGTCGGAACTTCCGCTACGATGGTTACAAAAAGTATTAGCGCGCTAAAAGCATTTACATATTAATTAATGAGGTGGAAATATATATATGTACATGCAATTTTGCATTTTCATTTAACAGTACCTTTATGTGACTACGAAAATTTGATACTATGAAAATATGAGGCTGATAAACATAATTCCTTGGAAAATAAGAATATATAATGTAAATAATTGCTTCGTTGGAAAATACGGATGTAAATATTCTTTGTAATCATTATATGCACTCGGTCTATTAGCACAGCTGTTGAGTAAAATAGAATTTGTTAGATCTTTTTATATGACGAATAGGTTTAATGATATTAAATCAGTCGCAGTAAAAACACTTGAGGTTTCATACGGAACGTGGAATTAATTGTATGAATGTTCTATTCATATAATTAATTTATGTAGGTTTTTATTGGCAATGATTAAATGATCATATAAGTGTGTGACAAAATTTTGTTGAAAGGATAACGATAAACATGATGAATACGTAATTTTTTTATTACTTTGTTACTTAATTATTCCATAAAATTATATTATTATTCAGTACGTCATTTTATGAAATAATCAAATAATGAAATAATAAATTATACGCTGAACCTTATAGTTTTCTAGTTGACTTAGGTCATATTAAAAGAAATCAACATCAAGTTAAGTAGAAAACTCCAAGAAATTTACAATGATAATACGAATATTAAAATTGATTAGTATAGTTATTCAAAAATACAATTTTCGTCATGCTAAATTAATATACTTGGATATTGTGATAATGTCATATTACTGTTCCAAACTCTTGGAGATTTTGATAATTTTCGAATCGTTTTTCAAATTTATGAAATTCTCTCTAAATTTTATTACAATATTATTTTACTACAATAAATTTATATAAATAAATTTTACTACAATATTAAACAGTTGAATTTGACAATAATGATTTCGAAAGTGATTAACAGTATATAGTATGTAAGAAGAGATAGAATATCTATCTTTGAAGATAGATAGAAAGATAGAATAGTTTGAAGAATTGCTTAATATGCTTATTAGGTTTGCTTATCATAAAAAGCGTAAATCTGTCGGGGTAAATGAAGTTCCTGCATTCTTTGATGGAATTTCTTTGAAGTCGTTCATGAAATTGTGAAATAATTTCTCAAATAAAATTACAGTGACTGGTGATTGCTTTTGTGACGAAGCGATATTAAACAGTTTAATGGAAGAACAGAATGAATGCGAAGTCCATCATTGCTATAGTAATGAGACGTGCATTACTTCAGTGTAGTCCTAAATAGGAGAGAAATTTCGTTCCTTTTTACTTATAATATTACAGTATAACATTCTCTGTGCCATATTTCGATGGCGCATATTTAAATTTATATTTAGAAAATGAAACCATCAATTTCGTCGCCACAGGAAACGTTTTCTAAATCTAGATTGATAAATATACAGTTTTGTTTATAAGACGACAAAAATATACATTTTTTAATAAAATAATTTTGTAATAAAGTTCTTATTAAAGATAGATCTATTGACATAAATAGGAATTCAAAATATACTTTTCTTTTAAAGAACTTCATCCCTGTAATTGTAGAAGTATAACTAAAAATTTTTACCAAATTTATACGAAAACTTATACAATAACAATAAATAGTTGGATATAGATTCATTCTAAATATATTCCTTAAGATGGATATAAAATTTCGGAACATGTATGAAACAACTTTTACTAAAATTTCGCTTTCTTCATAAATATCCATAAAATAAAAAAACAAATATACGCAAAAATTCTCACTCCAATGATATAACATAATTATCCTCACTCCGTCCTAGTGTACCAAGTATCCGGCATAGTTGCAGTACACTGGCCAGTGTAAAAGAAAAGTTCGTTCCTCTTCTGCTCCCCACGGTCTCGCCATCCGTTCGTTCGAATCAAAAGGAAACAAGAAAAATCGGGACGGTGGTGGACGCGGAAGAGAGGAGAGGCGGCCGATGTCGAAGGCGGTTGCCGCTTAAATCATCCCGAATTCAATTACGATCGCCAGCGACGTTTCAACGACGTTCCCAAGGCTGTGCTTTTTAATAACTTTGATCGCGGCGCATTGTCCCGTACCCGGGCGTCGCTCAATTATGCCCACCTATCTTATTTACGCTCTTTCTCGAGCTGTTTTTCCCAGCTTCTCTCACCGCCGAGGGAGGGAATGTTCGCCGAGATAACGCGACGTCGACGGCGCGACGTTCTCGCGATAGCCGCGTTAAAAACAGAGGCAGCACGCCCGCGAGACCGCGTCTCGGGTTAATTAGATATTGAATTAATACTCCTAGGAGATGCTACGGGCACGAGCTACAGCTCGGGCAACTCGCACGCGAGAACTCGCTTTTTACTACGATCCACTTTCGTCCCTGCTGCCCTCCACGGATACACTCTCTCCTCGGATACGCTCTCACGCCCTTCACTTCCCATAGATCGGCCTCTTCTTCACGGGGATTTTAATTACCAGGCGTATCCTTACTCTTAATTAATTATCGGCTCGTGCAACGCCTCGAAATAACTTTAATTAAAGTCGTTGAACGGGCCTCGAGCCGATTACGAAATTTAATTACCCGCACCCTCTGGGGGTGTTAAGTGGTTCGATGCCTTCGCAGACCGCGCGAATAAGAACGCCGACCGAGGCCTCTGATCCGGGCATTTTGGCCACGAATTTTGTTTAGTATTTGGTATTTTGTGTCTTCTTTCTCCTTTAAGAGGTTTAATTTTTTTGAGAAATTTCTTTAGGGGAGATAGCTACTTGGGCTACGTACATTCTCGTCAAAAGTTTTAAATATTTTTTTTAAGATATTGGGAATGATACCTCATACAAAAAGAATCTGTAAATTATAAAATACACGAGGGGTGTACATATCAATTTGGAAATTTAAAATTTAATAAAATCTTAACTTTTGCAATGTTTGGTACGAATTTTTTAATTGCATTCAAATAATTTGTTCGCGATAATGTTTGGAGTTTTCAGTGATTATTTTCTAAAATATGAGCAGTTATAATTTTCTATTTGCATTGAAACATAATTTTTATTTTCTTAATAAATTAAAAATAAAAGTTGTAAATTATGAATAACCATGTTGAGTCAAAAAACGTCACTGAAAATTTCTCTCATATGCATGATTGTAACTCTGAGACGTATTTTTCGTCAATGATGAATCACAAGTTTGTTACATGTTAATGACTGAACTGTCTGTATTCGAAACAAATGTAAAATTCTTCTCGATTTCGGAACAATTTTCCAAACGTATTCATGATTTTAAAATAACCAATGCAGACCATTAATTAGAATGACTTAATAATCTTTAACATTTTCAATCTCTTTTCAGTGAAATGGCTTCGATGAAAGTAAAGAAACTAATAAATCTCTCTGTTGCCTCTGCTCCTCGACGCGAAGTTTCCTTGCGATCAATCGAAATTCCTAAACCTCTCAAGAAGTCGTGATAAAAACGAGAAGTCGTTCGATAATTCCGGTTTGTAACGCCTCCGAGCAGTGGAGCATCCGTATTATCCAGTAACCTTCATACATGCCGCCTAACTTGCTTCATTTCTCACTGCAAATTACGGCCAGCGCTCTTCCCAGTTAGTACGCATATTTTGTTAATTCAACTAAAAACCCCTGATCTCATTAACCCGTCCCACGTTACGTTTCGCGGCGCAGTTACCTTCAGAACAGTTCCAGCTTATTTTTTTTTCCTCATCCCACAGCCCCCTCCACATCCTCGCCCCTCGACCTCAACTCTTTTTAATACCGAGTACCAATTAGGACAACGGCGGAATAAGTTCTGGTGCCCCTCTTGAGCCGCCATAAAGCTGGATAGTTGGCGGACGGCTGGTACGACGGGAGGAGGGGGTGTGGGGTGGAGGGGGGAGGGGGGGAGAAGAGAGGCCCCTTTCTCTCATTCCCGACTCCAGATGGGGGCTTCTCCCGAGGGTGGCGGCGGTGTTGGTTGAGCCAAAATGGTGGCTCCGTAGCGGGGTGACCTCCGTGCACGGTACTTCGTAATGGCGAAGTTTACTTTGGCCATTTGTATCGAGGAGAACGAGCGAGACGGATGGCGGCTGTTTAAGGGACAGAGAGAACGCGAACGACACGAGGTGAAACGAGGAGAAGAGGCGGTTAGAAGGGAACAAAAATGAACGTGATAGAACGAGAGACGAAGTAGATAGAGGATAAAGGAAGACGATAAAAGCAACGGAGAAACAGAGAAAGAGAAAGAGAAAGAGAGAGAGAGAGAGAGAGAGAGAGAGACGAAGAGAAAGGGTGGAGAGCAAAGGGAAAGAGAGGAGGGGGATGAACAGAGACGAAGTCGAATCCTCGGTCTCCGAAAAGGAGCGAAGGGAGTTGAAGCCAGGCTGGCCATAATAATTCACGATATATAAAGCTAAAGTACCTTGGCCGTAGGAAAGTTTCGGGGTGGTGCACGAGGCGTCGTCCGACGTCGATAAATTAGCTTACACTTTTTACATAATGCGACGACGAGGACCGAGTAGAAGGAAGAAGCCAACCCTACTTCTCCTGCTCTCTTTCCTCTCTCTCTCTCTCTCTCTCTCTCTCTCTCTCTCTTTCTCTGTTTCTACGGTTTCCAGCAGGAGAAACCGGAGGAGGCTCCGGTGGTTGGATCAACCCTGAACGAGGGGGCGGCTTGACGGTCCTCGCGTACAGAGGTGTACCTAACTACCTCAAACTCGTCTGCCTCCTCGGGTCAAATTAATTCCGGTATTAAAATTTGGCTTGCAAATATTCCCGACCCGCGGCTATACGCGTGTGCCGGGACACACGCACCGCTGGTCGAGCGTGTGCACTCTTCGTCGTTCGACAGCGTGCGCATTCATCTACGCGTTCCGGTTTTCTCTGGTACACGCACACGCTCGCTTGTTTGGCGCGCGCGCGCCCATACACCAGCGTTCGCCACGCGTACTTACCTATCCATGTACGCACGTAATTTACATCTGTTATTATGGAAGAGGCCTCGTCTCTCGTTCCACTCGGTCCGCTCGCTCGACCGCGTTTCGATGTTTCAACTGTCCTGTAGAAAGTGGAGGAAAACGCCCCCCAGGCCTGGGAATATCAGCCGACAATGAACGACGCGCATACTCTTTCTATCTCGCACTTTTCGCCCTCTTTGTTCCCTATTTCTGACAATTGTCCTTTTTGGAAATAATTTCCTCTGCGTACGCGCTACGGCTGTAATGTTCCGGTCGAATTGCAGCTGGGTCTGCTACGATTTGTCGTTAATCGAGCTGAAGCTTTCCTATCAGTTTTCGAATTATTTATCTTCTGGCCGTACCCCGGGAATTTGCGTTTCCATTTCGAACGTCCCTCTTCGGCTTTGTTTCGTTGATAAACGAAAGTTTTTCATTTCTTATCTTACTCATTCGTACATTTTTTTTTTTTTTGTTTTCTTAATATCCCGATCTTTTATGTTGAATCACATAACAGACGTCGCAAAAAACGTTCCAATCGATATTACATACTTCTAAATACGCTCTTCTTGTTATTAAATTTATCGAGATTGTTGAAATTTTTAAATTCTGAAATAAACAAGGCTCTTTTTATCTCATTCTTAAATTGATCAATAATCGATCTTTGAAATTTATACAAGGGTATCTCGCGTAATCTCCTATCCCCAAAAATAATTTTTCAAAGTCGGAAAGGCACGGTCAATCTGTAGAATAATTTAAAGGACGGCATTACTCATTCGACTCATCCGAACGCTCATGAAATCACGGTCTCGTGATCGAATCGTAGACGATCGATGGGCGCCGACACGAGGCGCGCGTGCTAATATAATCGCGGCATTGAGAACACCCGTCGTCGTGGGTATACGCGGGGCGAATTCTCATGGAAATTTTCATATTCATGTATTCATTGTTTATTGGCGTGTCGGGCCGCGGTGGCGGCGGTCGTTCGCCGGGGTGGAGGAGACAATCGGAGGAACGGAGAGACAACGTTACAGGCGACAACGTAAGAACAACAAGGCGCGTTCACAAGGGAGTCTGTCGTGTATCTACGGCAACGTTAACCCGTCGTTACGTGGCCGTCAGCATGCTCGACCTGCGATTGCTTGATCGACCGGAAATGCCGATGCGCGATTGCAGTTTACACGAGAGTTTACGCCGACTGAAAGCACTGCCGACGCACTCACCTACCCCCTCCCTTCTTCCTCCCACCGTCATCGGTGTGTACTTTGCGCGAAAGCCTGGAAATTGGGGGCTCCCCTTTCTTATTTCTTTGCACGACGATTTATCGATTGGTTTTTGTTTTTTTTTTTTTTCTTTTCGTTCGATGTCATCACAAATGTCTGTTTAATCAGCTAACCCTCTTCATGAACGCTGCGCAACTTGAAATAATGAACATTACATTTTGGTTTTGAAAATGTTAGTTTGTAAACTTGTTGCTTCACTACTCTGGAAACACACCAAAATGATTTGGTTTGTTATTTATGCAATTATTTGTTTTTAGATTTTTAATTGAAGAAAATTGTTGGCGATCTAATGATTAATACTTTGCAGTAACTAATAATTTATAATTTATAGCATAATAATTAATAAACAACTAACTAATAATTTTCTTTGCGACTCTTCAAATTTTTAAGCTAATTAAATATCTTAAAAGCATTTTTGTTGAGCGTGAATATACTATTATATAGGTCGGCTTTGAGAGCGTGGCTTTTGGCGTTATATTTTTGGACCGGATATTCGATGGTTTCGAGGGATATTTGAGACTGGTTATTTCGAGGATTTAGCCATGTAGACTTTACTCTGTCGAACATTTCGATTTGTTCATAAATGTTCGGTTTCGTTAATTCTCTATGTCCGTCATATTAATTTTGTCATTTATGTATCGTGTAAATTATAAAAATCGTGAGGCAAAAATGGTAAATTTTTGCAATAATATAAGTTTAAAAATTGTCAAATTGTCACCGAACAAGTACAAGATGAAAATTAAATATCGTATAAAAAAATATTATAATTTATTATACACACCTATATATTATATACATATGTAATAAATGATCGTTAATTAATATAAATTGTTATTAATATTTATAATAATTACGACATTTATAGAGCAGTCATTATTATATTACATATGTTCATATACAATATACAGGTATACATAATCTTCAAAAAAATGTAATCGTTAATAGAGTTTAAATCCCCGAACGTGTTCCAAAATTTTTCACTCACGAAGTCGACCATTATTATTTTAATCCCTTTTTGAGCAAGCAAGTGAAACAGCAGTGCGCCAGAAATATTTCAAAGTGTCCCCAAACACCGATAAAACAATTTATTCCCCTCGCTAGATCGATAACAATAGAAAGCTGATTATTTGACACGCGAGCTCGATTAGGATGGGCCTGTGCCCGGTCGATCGACCAAATTACAAGGACAGAGAGAGGAGGGAGGGGGGGGGGGCAAAAGAAGGATAGGGATGGTGTGAGGAGAAAAAAAAAAAAAAAAATATCGGCCCGCAGGATTGAAATTATTCGATAAAAATATGTATTCGTGCGACGAATCCCGTGCCGCTTTGTCGTACATTTTAATACGGGAATTTTCATGCCGCTTAATGTAAGCCCCCGGCTTTAAGCCCAGCGCGATCTGCGCGTTCTTTCATCGGCCGGATATTTATTATTTTTGCACCGCTATAGCAAAAACCATTCCGTTTTTTCCCCTGCGCCAGCGCTTGGAAATGCGCGCGCGCGTCCACCTCGAAATTCTTTTCGGCAACGAATCGTCACGCCCGCGTTACGAAGACCAAACGAGAATTTCCGTTGCGCACAGCCTCGAATCGCTTATTTTGTTTAATATTCTCGGCACGGAGTTTCGCTCGTTAACCTTTTCGCGGGCCCGTGTGTCACCGTTGATCAAAGTAGGCAAAGAATAAGTAGAACAGCACGTAAATCAGAAATTATCAATAATTCGTAGTGTCCGAGAAGAATAACGTAACGTTACATGTGCATATATCTGGAAATTGTGATTTTGTCTTGTTTACTAAAATTGCGTTACCCTTTTTATTTTCGAAGTTCGTGTTTCTTCCCTCGCTTTTAATTAATTTAATAAATTTCTCAATTTTAATTAAATATCGAACACGAGTGATAATTATTAGATCGCGGGCTTTTATGCAAATTATTTTTGTGAATGTAGTTGGAAAAATAGAACCTCGATAAAAAAAATTGTTCGACGTACCAAATATTGTAAATGAATTCAACGGCGAAAGGGTTAACATGTAATTTCGATACGATTTCAAACCAGCGTCGGGTGCCCTGTTCTTCCCAGACTGGTTCTTATCGTTTCTACTTAATGCTTGTTTGGCCGCGGACGACAGGTTTCCGATGTTTCGTCCTCTCCGCGGGACCAAGTCCGTCGTTGTCGTCGTCGTCGTCGTCGTCGTCCCGCCGCGTGGCACGTGACAGCACTTTGTTTCGAGGGGACTACGAGAAATTCTCAGATCCATTATGTTTTCAAGTCCTTTGACTCTTTGCTGCTGATAAGCGCGTCAGTCTCCGTCCTCTGGCGATCTCTCACTCCTTTCAGCGGAAATTTCTTTCAGGGGCCACTTAGCGCATGAAACGATTACCTCCCCCCCCCCCCCCCCCGAAGTTTTTATGATTGAATTCCCGCGACGTTATCGTGCCTTTTGCATCGCCAACTTTCTGCCCAGCCTCTTCATTGTCCGGAGCAACCGGAATTTTCGATGATATCCCAGAATGGGGGGAGAGGGCGAGGAGGTGAATCTAACGTTCCGTGATTAATAAAAATATCGTGCCAATGTATCTTTGTGAATATCGGAAGACTCGGAGTAATTCGAGTAAGGGAAAACGGCAAATTTGATAAAATTTGATAAATGTACAACGTGGCCTGAAACAACGCTTACCTCGTGTAATTATATTTCATAAATTTATGGACACATATATTAGTACAAGTATCTCATTTTATGATCGTCGAATTAAACTTCTTTTTTTTTTTTTTTTTTTTTTTAAGAAGTTATTTTTATTTGCGAAAACACAACAGTGGAATGTAATTTTATAATAATATATAATAAATAAAAGTACAAATAGAGTGTAATTTTAGGACGAACAGTTTGCAGTAATTACATTGCTGAAAAATGAAAAATGCGTTTGAGGTATACAGTATTCCTATTTCAGACTATACACAATATATTTCAAACACTTATTTGCATTCCTATCGAAGATAGATTTCATCGTGCGAGTTATTTACGATTATTCAATTTCGATACAGTTTCAACAGTCGTTGCGAAACAATTTGCGTCTACTCTGTACCTTTTGAACAAACCAATGCGCATTTTTTAATGATTGAGTAATAAAGAATTTCCAGAATTCTTACACCGAAAGACCGTGCCTATAGATCGCAAAGAGATCATTCGTGATGATCAATTCCCGAGTAATAACGTACCGTGCCATCGATGCGCGAATAGGCGAGGGTACGTGAGAATTTATTATCATCCGTCCGCGGGAATTAAACGAGGCAGGGAGGAAGGGTGGGATGCCTCTAAATTTCGTCAGTTTACAAAAAGAGCTTGGCGAGCGTTAAGCGGGGAACGCTTAGCGGGTATAACGCGGGATGCACGGGGATGCAACAGATCTTTTTTCGCGGTGCTCGGTCATAAGACATATCTCACGGTGACGACAAATGTAAAGGGTCGTTTGTAAACGTCGACTTACGGATACGCGTGCGCCCGGACCGCGTGCTCACCTCCACACACCCTCTCCCACACCCCCTTTCCTCCCCCTTTCCCTCTCTCACCCCGTTCTCGCGTGTGCTCACCTCACGCACGCTGGACATTTCCTCTTGGCCATTTTTAACGAACTTTTTCCGAAACTTCAATCTATATAACTCATTCTCGCGCAGACGGCACATTCATTTTTCCACGGTAGTTGAGCGTTTACATCGTCCGCGTCTCTTCACCGCCCACCGGCCACCCTGCATAAGTAATTTTCTACCCCTGCATAGGTAATTTTCATGACGACCTCGTAGTTGTCGGCGTTGTTCAAGCTAATGTCTAACATCTGAATAAACGTGTTTATCCCGGAGGGAATTGCAGGAAATACACGGTTACAGTGCGCGCCGGCCGGGCAGCAGCACCGGCAGAAACTGTTGGCCGCTCGGTTTTAGCAATCGATAAAAGGCGCTATTCTCCGACCCGTTGTATATTATGTTTCCGCGTGAAATTAACGGAGGAACATAATTTGTTCTCAGACGCGTATAATGCGGCACGTGATTGAATTTCGCGATGCGGAATAACGTGGCGCGGCGCGGCGCGGCGCGGCGCGGCGTGATGGCCAGGTTCGTTGGACGATTTTCATTCGACTTCGGAGGAATTCGAACTTAAAACGTAGCGTTTAGTAAAATAGGTAGTTACGTTTATTTATATGGTTGCTATATGGTATCGACGGGAGATTAAAATGTCATTGAAACGAGTGTACTTTCGAATTAACGGCTTCTGTAAAGACGATTAACTTCTTCTGAATTATTATGCTTATCTTGTTTTGTAGCACTTTCTCTCGAGAAATATCTGGAACTTTGTAAATGGAAATTGAAAGATCTTTATCTTTTCTCAAAGTGGAGAAGGGGGAGAAGATAAAGTTGGGAGAAAAATATGAGGTATATAAAAATTGCAATTTTATGTAACGTAACGTAACGTAACGTTGTGAGCTTAGTCGAGGTGAATTATATCATCGACGATGATCTTGTCGCGACAAATATCTACTTCCAGACGAATTTCTGGTCCGCATAGCAAAATAAACTTTGATTATAATTTTTAATGAGTGGTAGGTACGCTCTAAAATCCATGATAATGGGAATCGACGAATGTGTACCAATTACCAATTTCCGAACAAACTTCGAATGAACCTCTCCTCGTCCTGCGTATTTTTAAAGAATACATTCATCTTTCTGAAAATAAGAAGAGTCACTCGATTCAAATAAAGTTGGGACAAATTGCTCGGATTTGAGAGAACAAATTAAAATGCATCGTACGCTTGTTACTTTATTTGGTAGTTGCTGAAATTTTCGTAAATTTTGTCTTATTAAATTCCTATTAAAACCGTTTAGCGTTGTATTTATTATTAATGTTTCATCAATGTTACAGTTAAAGCAAAAATCATAGACTTCAGCTCGCGATTTCAACAATTGAGCAACGTAACTACGAGCAGTCTAATTAAAAAAAATATTCAACGAACTTGAAACATCACAGGATTAGTCTGGCATTTGTTAAGAAAAAGTCATTTGTTAAGAAAAAGTTTTTAAACGTGACAAGAAAATTCGGATAAATTAGAATGTTACACAACGAGAAAAAAGACTCGATCATCGTGGCATCGCCAGAACGTTTTCCTCAAATTCGCATGAATTGCCGAAGCAATCTGTTCCGAAAAACACGCCGGCGCACAAGAACATTAACATACCATCATGAGGCTGAAATCTCGTAGACGCGAAACGAGCCGTGCATCTAGAGACTGGCAAAAGCGGTCCTAAACGCAATCCCCGACTTGAAAGAAAGAAAGCAAAACCGGGCGTCGCGGTGTTTCGTCGCTTTTGAAGCGTCCTTATACTGAAACGGGGGAGCGCAGCGCGCCGCGAAATTGCAAAATGACGAGCGCTTACAGCTTCTCGAAAGCGTGGCCGGCGAGAGCGAATTAGCTCTCTATCTGAGCCGCAACGGCGCGCGACAAGAGATATCGGATACCCTTTCCAGACAGGAAACGCTGCAAAACACAAAGGAACTTTCGAAGCGTTTGCCAGAGCGGGAAACGCGCGTTGCTCGCGATCATACGCGTGTATATCGAGCGGGCCGCGCGCTTCAACGATCAGAAACGCGCTATAAAAGCGCGCGGTTGAAGAGGAACAGAGACAGGGACGAAGACAGATAAAAACAAAAATGCAGAGAGAGCGAGCGAGCGAGAGAGCGAGCGAGAGAGAGAGAGAGAGAGAGAGAGAGAGAGAGAGAGAAAAGAAGCACGTTTGTGCCCAGTTCGCGTCCGTTTCCAATCGGTCGAGTCGGTTCGCGCGGCGAAATAAAGTCGAAGGGACGCGCGGCTACGGCGCCATGGTCCGCCAGAGTCGATCAAAAGGAGAGAAAGAAGGAAAGACCAGGCTGCTTCGATGGTGGCCGGCCGGTCACCCTCTTACGGGGGAAACGAATTTACCCGGGGATACTGCCTCGTTTCCAATTGATCCAAGCCGCTCTTCTGGGTCGTGATCAAAACTCCGCCACGCTACCGAATTTGATCTGCTGAAAGCTTCTTGTAATTGGACGTAATGCCCTCGTCGTCCCGGGTGCCGCGTCTCGTTTCGACCGACGAGACCGAGGAAAAAGGGCTACGGATGCGCGAATCGGACGCAGGGGGAGGGGGGAAGAGGAAGGAGACGAAGGGTGGAGAGGATCCCGGTTGGAAAAGCGAGTCGTAGAAAAGCGCTCGAAGGAAACGAGCAGAGGGGACGAAGAGGTGGGTGGACGAGTGGGTGTACCGAAAGGGTGGTCGTCGTCGCCGAGGGACCGAGGGAGAAAATAAGAGAGAAGGAGGGCCACGAGACGAGCCGTCCGAGACGGCTGTTACGAATTCGATTGTCCTCCGGCTCTCGGCCCTCTTCCTTCCTACTCTCCTTTCTCTCCCTTCGTCGTTTTCTGCTTTTCACTCGTTCCCCGCCTTGGAACATATATATATATATATTCCCTTCCCGACCCCTGTTTTCCACGCAGAGCAACGGGGAGAGCAACCCTCGCGGGCACCGACCGAACCACCACTTGCTCGTTCGCCTCCTCTGCCGAGGAGGAACCACTTGCTCCATCGGCGTAACCCGCCGTGCGAAACCTCACCAAATAAAGTCCCCGACGCGTTCGGGGAGACGGCGTCAATTTTTCGCTCGTTGCACCTGCGGCTTTCGGTGGCCGATCCCCGGCACCGGCGCCGATCGGCCAACCTGACGACCGATCACCGGACCGGTCCCGAAGCTTAAGGGTGATGCTCCGTTGTGTGGCCACACCAATAAAGGAGATAGGTGACACGCGACCTCGACAACCCGATTCGTGACATCGCGCGATCGATACCCGCGCTCGAGGAATGCGCGGCGTTGGACTTCGATTGGTTTTTAACATTGGTTCGACGTATTAAAACGCGTCTTGTCGAAATGATGAGATTCACTTTTTATACTTTCAGAATTATGTACACGAGGCTAATTAGGAATATTAATCATCGATATGTTTAACATTATCCAAATTACATGCTATTGGAAGTATCTGATATTTGTACGTGTATAAACGTTTAAATATTGTAACATGATTAATTCGTATTCAATTTTACATGAAATTTGAAAGAATTTTTACAGCGAGTATGCGATATTAATCAATTTGCTCTTTCTACAAAAATTTTCAACCGGACTTGATCGAAGAGTTTAAAACGAAAAGCTTGTAAAACTGTAATTTATGGAAAGCACATTACGTAAGATGTTGCAACGTTGTCGCGAAAATTATTAAATTTTTCATACATAGCGTAGGTAACGGAAATTCGATCAGCATCGGATTCTTGTAGGTGTCTTGTTTGTTAGTTATTAACTGAGACAACTTCATTTTGGAATTAGATCAGTCTGAGTTAATTATCAGTAAAGTTTAAAATACGTTTATTACGGATAGATACGTTAAAGAGGAAGGTACGTATTTCGAGAAGGTGTTTCATCCGATAAAAAATTACCGTTTTCAAGATCTCAGCGTAGGGATTACGGTGGATGCAACAAGTATTTGCACATACTTACGTTCCTTTCCAGCAAGATTGTTTGTAACTGTATTTTCCCCTCCTAATGTTAAATATACGTGAAAGTATATTTATTTAACTTGTAGAAAATTTAAAATATTTGGATTTAATTAAATAATGAGTAAATACAAGACGTAAATGCAAGTGTGCAAATACTTTTTATCTTTAATGTAGTTTGTGTCTTTATTTAACTTTATCTAGTGAAATTCGTACTAAACAGGTTCTACATTATAAATTCGTTTTGCAATATTTTCTTCTTCGAAGTACAGTCTCACGTTGAAACGTTTAATTATCAAGATACACGAAAGTTTTTAAATCATAATCTTTTGTCATATTGTTTTCTAATACATCCGCGATAAAAAATTGAAATCTTTACTTTAATGCAACAAATGAAGGGTGATGTAGATGATTTTGAAATTGAACGTAATTTAAATTCGGTTTAAAAAGAAGAATTGATTTTTCTTTCGATTGTTATTGCTGAAAATATTTATCAACCAGTGCGCGTGTACGAAAAAGATCGAACATCGAAATGGAAAGTGACCTATCCTTGATGGAATTGATAGACTTTATCGAATTACCTTATTTTTTGGACGATTTTTAACGACAAAAATAGTATCGGAAAAAAATGTGTGCCGCGTGTAAAATATTTGATGTCGAAACTAAAAGTCTCCGATGTTTGAACGAGTTGATAGATTTGATTGAATCGATCGACCTTGCGTTTCGAGAAAAAAGACCGTCTCAAAAGAAATTGATGCCACTAGATCGAATATAATATCGAAGCTTGTAGATTTTCTATCAATAAACTAATCAAAATCTAATTAACAGAAACTTGATGCTTTCTCTAAAATATTTGATTTTTATCTTTTTTATTTATGTGGAAGATTATTCTTCTTCAGTTACCTGTTACAAGAATGCTTGTTAAAAGCTTGACGAAAATTGAGGCAACATTTGTAACAAAAATTCCAAAATACGCACACTCGTTTTAAAATTAATCGAGCAAATTATTCAATTTCCTATTTTTAATAAACATTAAATGTACATCCTACATCTTTTAGTTTACAAATTATGCTACATCTACTGTAAGATTACATTCTTTTTTTAAAACGATGCGTTCAATTACGAATTGACCAGGCAAACATTATTAATAATATTTTAACTTTCAAGATCATAGCTCGAAGTCTCCGAAATCCACGAAACACTTCATTTTGCGTATTATGCTCACAAAAATTTCCAGTTCGCAAATCCTGCCAGATTTATGGGAGGAAACTACTGAAAAGTCAGCTGACCAATATTCCGTATATCCTGCAAACCAATGCTCTACCAATACCATCCTACGGGCACTCGGTGCCGCACGCCCGTAGAAAGAAAAGAAAAAAGAAAGTAAAACGAATTCGATCGCAATTCGATTTGAAGATTAAAATCAATGGATCCCCCGGTGAAGCGTGGGTTTGGGGGTGGTTTGCGGGGGGGTGTCCGATCGGAACGCATCGGGAACACATGATCGAAGGCGCGGCGGTGCCGGTCGACAACGGAGGCGCTCGCTCGTCGTTGTGAAAAATGGCACGGGACAGCGCGGGTGCAGGACAACGCGAAAAGCAAAAACGCGCCACGTGTTGCGTTCGAAATAAATAGCCGGCGTTGGCCGGTAATAATGTAAACAGTATAACAATCATCGGCATTACGTAATTATATTGAGGCGCGGGGGCTGGGGTATCGCCGATAAAGCGGCCAATACCCGTAATTTGTCGGGGTGTCAAAGTTTTCGGGGAAAATATCGAAAAATCAGCAACGCCGCGCAACGATATATGTCGGCCTCGGCCGCCTCTCACGCCTCCGCCGCTCGGCTCCGATATTATCAGATGGAGTATTGCCAACAGGTGATTTCGAAAATAACAATAATTTAATTTCGCCGAATATGTGGGTCACGGGGACTTTCGATTTCACGGGCGACGCGTTAATTAAGTATCGCGTATGCATTACGCGCCATGTTTCTGTCCGACTGTTCCGTTTCGTTTCCGAAAATCGCGTTACCGTACGGTGAAAATAATAGGCGCGATAGGCTTTCGGTGTTACGTTTCTAACGAATGAGAAAACCATATGAGGAACGTATTGGTGCGTTACGTACGTGCAGGGGGGGGGGGGGAGGTTGGTTATTACAGACGGATAATGTACAGCGTTTAATACACCTTTCGGTTATTATTTTGGTAATCGGATAATCATCGCGCCAGGATCGGTGTTTGGAATACGACCGATGATTTGGCCGTGGGTTTGTATGTAATTTCTATCGGCGACGGAATATTTTTAAGTCGATTATGAAACGCGTAAATTCGTGCTACGGGTTTAAAGCTAATTTCTAATAAAGTCTTGCATACTGGTGCATACAGACACGAAGCTACTGCATATTTCTTTCCCCGCTTCTGGAATGAAGATGATGATGAAGAAGAAGGAGAAGAAAGGAGAACAAAAAAAAAAAATAAATAAAGGAGAACTGGTTCTCGCTTAACCCTCCATCTAACCGAAATGCATCCTCCAAAAGACAATCAACCTCCGGTGGTGGAAAAGCCTGAGAGGCTCGTACAGCAGCCGGGGATCTCTCCCAAATACGAATGTATTTTTAAAGTAAAACGTTAGTGCCTAATGTTCGTCCACATTTTGAGCTTAATACTAGATCGTAGGGGGGAATCAAGGGAATAAGAGCGGCTGAGAGAGAGCGGCTCTTTCTTTTTGCGCGCGCGCGCGTGTGTGTGTGTGTGTGTACAGGTTTGCGGCGACGGGGGGTTGACGTAGTTTCGTAAAGGGTAGAGAGAAACTCCGAGAGAGAAAGAGTAAGGGCGTGAACGAAGCGCGAGGGTGACGGCAGGGGGGTTGGGGTTGGAAGGATTGCGGGGTCGGTGGCAGAAACCCCCTTCGCGCTATCTCTCGTGGTAGGGCTGTTTTTCGCGGCTCGCAAAATGGCCGCCACCCCCACTCTACAACATCGGCCTGCTTCGGTTGTGTAGAGGGTGTAGTAGAGGGCTCGAATTTTCTCCGTCCTGCTCTCTTTCTATCTGCTGTATATACGTGCACGTTCGTTCGTTCGTTCGTTCGTTCGTTCGTTCGCCGTTCGTTCGTCGTTCGTTAGTGCACCCCCTCTCTACCGGCGGCGGAGCTTCAGCCTCTATCAACCCTTCTCCTATCAGTCCCCCGGCTATGATATTCCCCTCTACCTTTCCATTTCCACCACCACCACCGCCACCGGTGGCTCTGCCACTCTCCCTTCCCCGATTCGCGGGCTTACTCAGCGCCACTGGCGGCAACTAGAAACCAGCCTCTCTCTTCGTTCACATCTCTTTCTCACCCCCACGTTTCCAATCTCCTCTTTCACCCGTTTCAACCTTCGCTCTTTCCGTCCTTTCGCCACTCTCTTTCTCTGTCTCTCCTTTTTTCACAAACCTCCGTTTCCCACCTCCCTTCGTCCCCTTCTATCTCTTTCTCCACCCTCCCTCTAATTCGCTGTGCTCCATCTCTCTCTCTCTCTCTCTCTCTTTTTCTCTTTCTCTCTTTCGTTCATTTCGCTCGTCGCCCCTCCGTGTCGGGCAGAGTCGTTCCGTTCTGTTGCTTTCTATCTCTTTTTCCTTTCCTCTCGACCTAACCCCCTCGCACGGCGGCCTCGCACGTACACACCGGTACACGGTGTTCCGGCGAGGCCGCGCACGAATATTGTTACGTAGAACGCGAATGAAATTTATAACTAATTACGGGAAAAGTTTAGATGACCGTCGGGCCGTTCGGCGGCCGGAAAAAGGGGGTGATCCGATGGCCTGGCTGGGATATACAGAAGCTGGAGAGACGGTTACGGAGACACATACGCGGGGGAGGGAAGGGGGGTGTAGAGGGACAGTTAGGGGGATGATACTACGGGAGGGGGGGGGGGTGACCATCGAGGCAAGTATGGAACGGTTTCGGTCGGACAGTTGGGAGTTGTGTCGGTATAGAAACCAAATTACATTAATTAGGGTATTAAGCGTCCTCGGTTCGTACGAGAAAAAAAAAAAAAAGGATCCGGGGACTGGGTTGGACGGTGCGTCGCAGGGGGTCACGGTGAACGCCGGCTTAAGACGGATTCCACGGTTTTCACGTGACAGAGAATTTAAAAGCGCGTTGCACCATCCCCCCTTCTAATTAGCTTTTACCCTGCTAGCTGGATTTCGTGGTCGATGAAGAGAGTTGTAATGAACGAGCCTCTTGTATTGTAGATCGCTTATTGATCCACGGGAAATCACCTCGCGTTGAAGCCGTACGCGCCCGGCATTTTGGATTTTCCATTTCCAGTAGAATCACCTGTACCCCGGTGTGTTACGTCGCGAGAGAACTCGGTAAGACGTTCGCGCGTTAAAAATCGATCGTTTCGGTTCAAACGCACGGTGTTGTGTGTGTCGGTGCCCGGCGACAGGAACGCTTGAACTCTGCCGCTTCAATTTAGTTTTCGTCCTCGTCATTACTGAGGTAAAGTGCAATATTTGATCACGTTGAACCAAAGGCTTCAGCAGTAACGCGAATGACTGAATAATTCTACTTGTAACTTTGAAAAGGAGAGGGGGGAAAAAAAGGATTCTCCGCGCTTCTGAACTTTGAAAAACGATCTGTTCGTGTATTTAATTGATTCGTGTCTCTCGATAGATAAATTATCCACGACGATTCATGCTTTCTTACTGCCTGAAGACTATGATTCTTCGCCCTTTACTGCACGTTACCTTAGCAACTGACTCTTTTACTTTTTTTTTTTTTGTCGAATTTAAAGCGATCTGTTTGTATCTAATTAATTCGATACGTAGGTAAATTATCCACGTTAATTCAGAATTTCTCACAACCCAAAGACTTTGATTTTTCGCCTTTTGCTTGCACGTTGCCTTAGTAACTGATCCTGAATTTTTTTCTCTTTCTCTCTCTTTTTCTCTCTCTCTCTTTCTCTCAGCGCGCTTTGACCGCGGAGTATGGATTTCATGATTGAATCACGAAAATCATGGCGCGCAGGGCGTTCACCCCCGGCCGTTAGTAACCGGCTAGTAAAAATTATTTGGAACGTTTCTGAACGGCTCTTTCGGCCGTGTACAGATTCCAGATTTTCCAATTTATGTAACGTGCATATTACTTTTCCCGGTTCAGCTTAATTGCAGATTTCATTGTTCCGGTCGGTTCATAGAGCGGTTCTCCCTTTTATGTACATCGTACCGAAATTGCTGGAACATGTTCGACTGGCGGCGTTACCTTAACGAGATTCGCAAGCGCAAATTAGCGCGGCAAAGTGCGGTCTGCTATAGATTATTGCCTGCAACCATTCAAATTATACAGCCATCGTTTTTGTCGTGTTGATTAGTTACGTTCTTAATGATTGCTTCCCATGCCGTGAAACAATAGGCTGTGTCCAGATTTGCGTTCACGTTGGTTAGGAAACACCACACGCGACCATTTTACTTTTTATTCCAAATACTCTGATTCCAGTAGTAGCTTACTACGTGTCTATATTCTTTTATAAAAAAAAAAAAAAAAAAAAGATAAGACCATGACTTTTGAATTCTAATTGCAAATATGTATCTATATGTATAATGTGCAAGTAAGGAATGTGAATAAAGAATGACTGTTACTTTGCTGTATTATTTGATTTTGAAATAATTTTTCTTATTTCAAAATCAAATAATACAGCAAAGTAACAGTCATTCTTCAAATAGAATTTAAAAATAAAAAGGTGTCAGCAAGCAGTTAATTTTATTAAAATTTGTTTTAGATATTTTATTCATCAGTAATACAGACATATGTAGTAAAATTCATGGCAAAGTTGCATTTCTACATTTCTACATTTCGTCATCCAAAGACATCAAAAGAAATTCGGACGAGCATTCGAAATTTTCTTAACACGGTCGAACACAGTATTGCATTCAGTTTCTCAAAAAAAAAAAAAGAAAAAAAACAACAACGAAATCTAATCCGCTTCACATCCTCAACATCACGTCCTAAAAATTATCCAACTATATTTAACCCCAATATTTTTTCAATATCGTAAACTGTTACGCCAACTGCGTGAAAAATAAAAAGAAGAAAAGAAAAGAAGAGAGTAAAGCAAAATGAACAGAAATTACATTACGCGACACGTTGGAAAAAATGATCTCCTTCGGAGCAGATCAAGGGTGGGCCGGGGGTTCGATCCAATCGTTTTCAATCGAATCGTGAAATTCTAACACGATTTCCCGGCGGACAGCCAGGGGGAAACGGCCAGAGAGAGCAGCGTTTCACGTACGAAACCGCAAGCGGATGATCGGCGCGGTCGTCCGGCACGGTATTTCGAAATTTTTCAATTTACGTGGCTGGTGAGCGCGCGCACTCGCGCTTGCCCTCTTGCTCTTGCCCTTGCTGTCGCTTGTTCGCTCGCTTGCTCGCGCGCGATTTCCTGTCGGCGTTTAATTGCGGATCTCCCGCCGGATATCCGGCCCCGGTTCGCGGCCCCTGAGAATCATGGCCGGCCACCTTGCAAGTTTCGCCCTCTCACTCGGCGAAATGACGCGCGCGACAGAAACGCGCGTCGCGCTAACGAGATTCGCGAACGCAATTTAGCACGGCTAAGTGCGGCCGGCGACGAATTACGAATGCGCGCGCGATCCACTCGCGAGGGCTCGCAATGCACAATGCAGCCCTGTGGATAATTCGATCGGGGGTGGCGCGACTTGTCGCCACTATCTCGCGAGAACTCAATGACGAGCCGGTCGGAACTCCGAAAATCGAAGGAAAAACGGACACGCGTCGCGGTTGTTAATTTTCACTCGCAACTTCGATCGGTCATATGTCCCTTCTCGTCTATCGATGGACGCAGCCGTAATTTTCAATTGTCACTCTTTTGAAGCTAACCTTTGATTAGCTTGATTTTTTAGAATTGTCGGAGGTGAAAGAGATTGTTTCCCTGAATAGTCAAATACCGAAGCGATCGAAAGAAAGCTTAAAATAACTGTCAGTAGCCGAGTCTCGTGATATTAAAACCAACTTACGCCGTGCTAAAGATTTCCTTCAGTCGTTGGAACAGTTTAATGATTGCAGTGTAATGTCATGTAAGTTGTTTTATTGACTGAAGGCACGAGGACCGCTAATTTTTATAGATTTTTATAGGTAGAAAGATCGCGTCTTTAGAATCCGTATATTCCACTGTCGAAGGGTTAAGAATCGTCGATGATACTGTACCATGGAAGATTACGGGTATTTATTAAAATTATAATTAATAATGGCTCGTAGAAAGTTGGAAAGCAAAAGGCACCTGCAAAAGCACGTAACACGAGGAATCATCTTGATATCGCGAGCATTTTCGCATTCTTCTACCGTAAGAAGATTATTTCAATTTTCTACGTATGCTCCTCGAGTGTTCCTCTATTTTACCTTTTCTCTCGTGTATACACGCGCGCACGTTCTTAGCCATCCTTCCTCGCGTCCGGGCATCTCGCTTTACGTGTTTCCTTATCACACCTCGTGTTTTCTTCCCGGAATGCTAAATTACTTTCGTCCCTGCAAACTCTTACTTTAAAAAACACTTTAAAAGCGTCGTATACGTACGCTCCCTTTATCTCGAAATTGGCCGCATTAAAATTCAGCGAAATAATAACGTGACCATTCTCTGAGAGTCTGACTCTCTTCTTTTTTTTTCTTTTTTTTTTTCATCGTCGCTATACATTTGAGCAAAAAAAA
>NW_025110482.1:29329-52401 GCF_011392965.1 Frieseomelitta varia | reverse complement strand
AAAAAAAAAAAAAGGAATTCCATTTAAAAGGAAGTAGCATCTGTATTTTTGAAAAAGTAAACCTCCAGAAAAAGTAAATACCATTTTTATACGATAGCTTTTATACCATTCATTTTTCTCTTCTATAACGTTTACTATTCTTAAGATATAACTCAAACTTGCGAGAACCATTTTGTATACAGACTTGAGCATCTGCTTGGGCACCAAATAGTTCTGGATACGCAATTATCAGCGCTCAGCCAACCAGAAAAGTTGAAATCCATTACGAAGTACCTATTCTCTTCGGTAAAATCAACATGTTAGAGCACATTATTGAAATTACAACTAATTAAAAACGATTAAACGATTAAAACAAAAATATCTTCTGTGATTTTATAAATATTGTTATAACGATTCAGAATCAATAGACAAACAATCCTATCATTCGAAAAATCATACGCCAAATCAATCCGAACAAACAACACGATTACGATTGAGTCCCCTTGCACATTGACATCGTTATGGTTAAAAAAATAGCCAATTCATCAATCCTCAATAGAATTATACTCAGCAACAACTTATTCTCAGAGGCTATATTCCTTAATATAAAACAGAAAAGGATTTGGAATAAAAAAACAGGTCTTCGCTCAAATCCTTAATTTCAATAGAGAACAATTTTTACTTTGTCAAGACACGATCAAGTCATAATCTCAAGAATCATAATACAAAGAGATTCGTCTACAAAAAAAAACTAATGTGCAATCAAAGCTCATTTGACAGTGAAACACATTATCATTCATTGCAGAAGACTTATCATGAATAAACAACAAATCTACTACATTGCCTAAAACATACTAATTTGTATAAAGAACTGCAAATCTTATCTTGGAGTCATTAATAACCCATTCAAGTGGTTAATTGAAATGAAAAAGAAAATATGTACAGAAACTATCATGTCACATGTACAAATGAAGCAAAATTTTGTAGATGAAAGTTGTTCAATACAGAGACAGCGATAAAAGTGATGATTTTTTTATAAATGGAAGAATTTGAAAAATTTTAAGATCCTCTACTTTTTTAAATAGAATGATCAATCAATCATTCATTAATAATAATATAGCTTAACTTTGTGTGAAATCTGCATTAATCCTCTGTGCAGTCCTATGCCGGGGTCATTTCTGATTCACACGGATATTCCACTAATATGGACGCATTTATGATTGCTCGAGGGTCGAGCTCACGTGTATATACTAACATGTTGACAGTCACTCGAGACTCGAGATCCTCACGAACATTACATCAATACGCTGAGGGTTGAACATTCATCGCTATACATACGTATTGTGTGTAATGTTTGCATTTTAGATGTATATAACAGCATCGTGGTTTATAAAAAAATAATATTTATTCAACATCGTTGTGATA
This sequence comes from Frieseomelitta varia, assembly GCF_011392965.1. Classification (NCBI taxonomy): domain Eukaryota; kingdom Metazoa; phylum Arthropoda; class Insecta; order Hymenoptera; family Apidae; genus Frieseomelitta; species Frieseomelitta varia. The sequence goes on along the minus strand of NW_025110482.1, from coordinate 50,997 downwards.
AGCTTTCACAAGAGAAAAAGCAGAAGGTTCGTTTGCTTGTTGCGCGGACATATCAAACAAATAAATAAATAACAAATAAAAACAATGAAAATAACAATGATAACTGTTGCCGAGTGGATAGAGCGTGTACTTTGTTTGAATACTGCCTGAAGCAGACTAGCGAGTAGAAACTATATAAACTTGAGGCTATATTTTCCTATTTGTCGTTAAGTGTTTCCAGAAAAAAGGTATGGCTATTACTGTATTTTAACAATTACAAAGAAAGAATAAAGAAATGACTATACTGAAAATGCATAAAGAAGAAAGAGGTATGTCGGTGTATCCTCGTTCTTCCTAGTAGTTTATTACTTGTCGATGGTCGTCGCATCTAGTGACCGGCTATAAGAAGACCGGCTCTTGCTATAAGGAACTAACCGATGGTGGGGAGCCTATGTCTGTGTACGTAGCCTGAATCCAGCGAGTCAAAAATGACCGCGGCACAGTACTCGAAGTGTTAAGTGATCAACGCGAAAGAGTTCAACTGCCATTTGCGGAGAAAAAAAGTAGCGAAAAATAATATTTTCGGACGAAAAAACAATTTAATATGGATGAATCAGACGATTTCAACTATTATTATCACGATCTGAGAAAAGAAATTCAATTGTTAAGCTGTCGTCAAAAAGGAAGTGGCAGAGTTATAATTTGGGCCGCTATAGGTTACCACGGAAAAACTGACATAGAATTTATTAGTAGCACAATGCCGCTGAAGCAATTGTAGGAAATAATTTCATATTTTAACAGGACAATGTCGTTGTTCAGACGGTTAAAATAATGAAAATGTTCTCGCCATGGAAAAAAAATTCAAATTTTGTTGATTGATCGCTAAGATCCCCGTATCTCAACATAATCGAGAATGTCTGGGAAGATCTTGTAAGAACGGTATATACAAACGGCCGACAATTTCAAAGCATTGATGAATTAAACATAAAAAGAACAAAAAGCGATTAAAAAATTATTTAAATCTTTATTAAGATGCATAATTTCTCTGATAAGAAATAAAGGAGAATCTATCAAGTACTGAATAATAAACAAAACTGGTAAATTTTGTTGCATATACCATTTTTTAAATACATGTCCTATCATTTTGGACCACCAATTTTCTTTAATTTTTATATTTTTTCAGATAAATATACATTTTCTACCAATATTTTAATTTCAAAATCGTATAAATAAAAACACTGTAAAAAGATGTATACGTAACAAACTTCATTTATATTAACACATATTAAATAAAAATAGACAAATTAATAAGTTGTATTATCTTTTTGTCTCTGACTGTAAATAGTTATACGATTTCCAGCAGACAGACATAATTATCATAATGATTTAATATATTCCTTAATGTCGGCAAGTATAACGGTATTTCAGTTGGGAACTGGTCTAATAAATATCTTCTTATTCGAGAAAAAAGAGAAGAAAAATTGAAGTCAAATGTTTTTTATTAAATTTTCTTTTATCTATTTTTATATTTCATTGATTTTGACACTTCGTTCTTGTTTCCCTTGTCTTTCCTGTCACTTGCATAAAGTGTTTTTTAACTCTTTTAATCCCGTAAAGTCGACGGTAATAGACTTTGGATCATTTTGAGCCACACCAATACATTTTAAAAATTAATTTCTCTAGTAAAATTACATATTATTGCACGAATAAAGGATGTGTATATAATAATACTAATACTAATACTAATGCAAGATATAGAAAAAATGATTTTTTTATTCATCATTTGCAGAATACACACATAAACGTATAAGGTAGAAATTAAATTTGAGTTGGCGTTGACCAAATTAACTTGGCGAGAATTAATTTGCAATAACGCAATTCTGAATAAACTGACCCAAACGTTAGCTGTTTGCGAGAGAATGCATAATTCATTTATTATAAATTCTTGTTGAGGTAGTTACAATATTATATGATACGCAATGAAACGACAAGTAGTTTGCATGGAAAGATATATGTATAGAATCATCATTTTCTTGTAAGTACTAATTTTTATATCACATTTTGTTTTTGCATGTTTTTTTTCGATTTTTAGTATATTTTTATGCATTAATTATTCACGATTAAATTTTGTTTCTTTATTTCTATTACATTTCATGCAATTCGTGATAGAGTACTCTTCACGTAACTGACCAACAGTCAGAACCGAAACTTGGTGTATTCCAGGAATTGGCATTGAAAAAAAGAGTAGGGATGAGCGTCACTGTTTTACCGAATTAAACACCAATCGGTATCATATATATCACTTGTTTCGTGTGTGCAAGTATTATGTTTCACGCAGCCGCACGGTAAGGAAGAGTAGGGAATCACAGTTCCAAGAATGTCTGGGGATAAGTATTGGTCAGTTACGAGGTCCAAAGTGTGGTTAGTTACGTGAGGACTACTGTACTATTTGTTCGTTTGCTTCAACGAATGTCAGGTTCATTCATACATTCCACTATAGATCGCGACTGTTTGCCCAGACAGTCGACCAGTAATTCCAGCCGGTCCAAACGTTCTTTGTCTTTTCTTGATCTTTCGTCCGTTCTTGAACTAGATCTCGATCGATGTTTCCTCTTCCTTTTCTTACTGAATGAATGACGTGACGATACCGTTCCATCACTAATTTGTGTTTTTTGTTACTACGTAACTTATCGCTATCACTTAATATAAATTATTCCACTTTAAACTGTCTAAAGTGAGCCATGTGAGTCTTATCCACTTTTGATATATAAGAAATATTTATATATAATTATATAAATTATACGATTTATACGCTTGTACAATTATACAATCTCATGATACATACACATATGAAAAACGCTGCAGCTTGTCCGAATGTCGAATAGAATTCATTTGAATAAATCTTTTTTTTTCCCTTGAGTGAAGCTGCAGTTCCTGGAGATTTGAGTTTCCCTATAACCTGCATTTAACATGATAGGATTGGTATTGATTTTTTTTTTTATGTTTATGGTGGTTTGTGTGTGTTTTGATCTTGTTTCAAGTTTTTGCAGGAGAAAAACTTTTAAAAATCTGCAGTGACTTGGTGTGTAGATTCATGTTGGTATGTGTTTTGTTGCTGTTATCTGCTGAGTGTTGCGTGCTTTGGAAGTTTTGTCCTTATTTTCAATGGGATTTTGTCTATTTGATAGTCTTCGGTAGTCCTGATTAGATGATTTTCGTAGTTTGGATGGTAGGCGTTTGTGATTGAGTTGTGTATGAAGTCTTCTATTGTTGATATGTTGGCTAGTTGATGTAATATTTTTATGGGAGTATCATATGGTTTGTTTAGTATTATTCGTAAAAATTTATTTTGCATCTTTTGAACTTAATATGATTTTTGGCAGCAGCCGCTTTGATGATTTGATGTCCATAGGTGATGACGAGTCTAACGCAGGTTTTGTATAAGTTTATTTTAATATTTGTTTTTAATTTACTATTTTTAGAGATTAATGGATATAATCGTTTGTGCGTTTGTGTATGGCCGGGGCCCAGGTAATTTTGGAGTTAAGAATGACACCAAAATACTTGGCTGTGTTAGTCCATGGAATGTTTTGTCCTTCTATTGTAATGTGATTTGGCTTATAATTTCTCTTATTGTTAAAGGTAATCACTTGAGTTTTGTCAGAGTTTACTGTGAGTTTCCATTTTTTGAAGTAATCTATTATAGTGTTAATATGATTTTATAGGTATATCGTAGCTTGGTTCGGAGGAGGCATAAATTGCTATATCGTAATTGCTGTATCGTCTGCATAGATTGTTGTGTGTGTTATATGATGTTGGGAGGTCGTTGATATGTATAATGAATAAGAGTGGGCCGAGAATGAATCCTTGGGGCACTCTAGCAGTAACCGTTTTTGTAGATGATTTGGTGCCATTTAGTGATACGAAGAATTTCCTGTCAGATAAGTAATTTGCGATTATGTTTAAAATTGAAGCGGGGGTTATATCGTGTAGTTTGGTAATGAGAGCAGTGTGCCATACGGAATCAAAGGCTTTTTGGATATGCAGTAGTAAGAGTTGAGTGGTCCGGTTTTTATTTCTTTCTATTATGATGTGTTCTGTAACTCGTTGTAGTTGGTGGATTGATGAGTGGTTACGTCTGAAGCCAAATTGATTGTGGTGCAATTATATTGTTTTTGTTGAGATGTGTTATGAGGTGTTGATATATAATTTTTTCCATCAGTTTTCCAAGGGTGTTTAGAACTCGACTGATGGGTCGATAGTTGGCTAGGTTTGAGGTGGGCTTTCCTGGTTTGGGTATAGGAATGACTTTAGCTATTTTCCAGTATGTAGGGAAGTATGAGAGCTTAAAACAGTCTTTAAAAATGTAATAGATTTCTACTATAGGTGTTGCGGGTAGATTTTTCAGTTTTGTGGTAGTGATCTTATCCGGTTTGGGAGTTGTTTGATGAGCTGGCTGATTTGTTTGGGCGTGCAATTTAAATTATGTTGAGTTATGTTTGATGTATTTTTGTTGATGAGTGTGATTTTTAGTTGGATTTGCTGTTCTATGGAGGAGTTGGTATTGTAGGCATTTGTGTGAATCAATTCAAAATTCGTGGCTAGCCCTTCGGTTTTTTCTTTGTCTGTGTATAGTATGGTGCTATGTGTGTCGTTATGTATTATTGGTATTTTGTTTTTCTTTCCAGCAGTGATTTTGTAAGTTTGCCATAAGGTTGGATCTGTATTTTTTATGCCGGAGAGTTTCTGTTGCCAGATCTTGTTTTTGATGTTTTTGATTTTTTGCTGAATCTGATTGGTGAGAATGTTTCTGAGTAGTTTATAAAAGGGGTTGCCTGTTTTCTGATATTTTCTACTAATATAGTTTTTTTTCTTGATGGTGTCTGTGAGTGTTGAGTCTATGATTTTGTTAATTTTGTATGTTGTGTCTATTTTTGTGGAATTGCGATATACATTAAGTATGTGACGAGTAAATGTCCTAATTTCTGTGTCTATATCTGATTTGTTTTTTAGGATCGGTTTTATGTCTATTTTATTACATAGTTTTTTGTATTTAGTCCAGTCGGTACGTTCTTGTGTGACCTGATTTCTTATTGTTTCATGCATGTGTATTTTCAGTTCTATAGGGAGGTGATTTGATGGCAGGTCGTCTATTGTTTGGCATTCATAGAGGTAAGGAATATTCGATAGAAAAATATCGATGTTAGGAGTGCAGTTAGGTTGTCTATGTGTGTATGTTGTGTATAATTTGGTAGTTGCGTAATTCTGTGTGATTTTTGATTGTGGAGCCATTTGCGTTTTTCTTGGTGTTGTTCCATATGCGGTGTTTCGCATTGAAATCTCCACTAATGAAAGAGAAAGAGGCCGGAGCTGTGTGGAAGAATAATATTGTCTAGATCTGACTGATTTATTTTATTATTAGAAGGGGAATATGCTGCGCCAATGATGATGGTGGGTGTAGTTTTTAGTCTTATGGTGAGGATGTCAATGTTGGTGGAGTTTGGTTGTGGTATATCTTCTGTAGGTATGCCGGTGCGGGTAGCTATTACTAAACCTCCACTGGATTTTCTTTGAATGGAATCTGGGCAGTCTTGTCTGTGAATAGTATAATGTGTTAATTTCAATGTGTCGTTAGGTTTTAGCCATGTTTCTGTAATGATGGCTACATTTATGTTATAATCTATTAGGAATTTTTGTAGTTTTGGGATTTTGCGTCTAACGTTCGTGGCGTTTCATAAGGTTAATTTTAAAGTTTGTCTATGGCTGTCCATTTTCGAGTTCTTTAACTATTTGTATGGTGGCTTTGACTCTATCTAAGTTATTGTTACAGTTTATATAGCATTTTTGAATTAATGTAATAATTTGGAGGAAAAGATCAAGGTCTGTGGATTTTATTTGGTCAATTTATGTTGTAATATCCGGATTTTTGTTTAAATGTGTCGGTTGGCTATGTTTTTATTGTGGTGTAGCTGTTTGTGCGTATGTTAATTCATGTCTGGATCCGTGTGTCTGTTGAATAGGGGCGAAAGTGAGGGGAGATTTGATTTGAGGGAAGGGTGGAAATTGTTGTGGTTAAAGTATGGTATTTGACGGTTGGACTAGTGTTTGTATCTTGTTGGTATAGGTGTTTTTTTTTGCAAGGTTAATAGCGCAGGACTTTGTGAGTAATATGCTGGATGATTTCCTTTGCAGTTTGCACGAGTGGTATAGGTGTTTTTTTTTTTGCAAGGTTAATAGCGCTGGATTTTGTGAGTAATGTGCTGAATGGTTTCCTTTGCAATTTGCACGAGTGGGTGGAATTTCTGGAATTTTGGAACAGTTTCTGGAATCATGTAGTCCGGTGCATTTTACGCAAACTGCTTTTTTGTTGCAATTTGCCGACGCGTGTCCATGGGCTTGACAACGGTAACATTGTACAACAAGTTTTTTTCGATTCATATTTTTCCCAATATATTTTGATATTTTTTATGTATTGTATGTGATTTATTTGTGCTATTGAGGTCCCTGATGCGAATGTTACTCGGTATACCGGGAATTTTGTGTGGGTGGGTATTTCGATGCAGTGTAGTGGTTTTAGTCCTTGATCCTTTATACTATTGATGATTCTTTCTTCGGTAATTTAATAAGGCCCTTGAGGACAGCAATGGTTTTTCCAGTATTTATGGTATACGTGTGATATTCTACATTTTCCTTTATACAGATGTTTTTAAAGTCTGTAAAGTCTGTTAAGTTTGTAAACATTATTTCTAAATTATGGTTAGTGAATTTAATTTGATAAGTATTTTTGTATTTGTCCTTGAGAGCGTCTAGTAGTCTTGTGTAGTTTATTTTATCATGGATGTATGTGGGAGGGGGTTTCGGATTTAACGGTTTTGTCGGTATTGTCTTTGCCTTTGCTGTGGTTTGTTCTTGTGTATGGTCGTTGATTTGTAGCGGTGTTTTGTTTGATGATTGGTGCTTTGTTCTGTATTGTATTATCTTGATCGTTTATTAATCGAATTCATACCTTCTTTTTTGTTTATCTTGGCGATTGGTAGTGAGTCTGATAGTAACGTAAATCTTCTTCTCGTTGCCTCTCGGGGCAATCTTGGTTTTTTCTTCCTTGGTACTTTTCCTTTTGGGCGCTGTGGCCATTTAATAGGTTCCTCTTTGGAGGAAGTGGCTTGTTTTGTACTGACCTGATTCCCGGTCAGGTTACTAGGATCGGTGATTTCCTTGGATCCGGTTCTCCGAGCCTTGCCCTTTCTCGAAATCCTTTTTGCAGCCGAATTTGTGCCTTAATTTCGCTGTCAAAAACGTCACGATATCCGTGTCCCGTGTGTGACGAGGAAGCGCGTGTGCGACGATACTCGACTGAGAGTGAACTCGCTAAGTAATCGATGTGAACACGATGAAGGCTCAACTTATAATGACTAATGATTGAATTTCATCTGTACTTCCGAGTTTATTTATAGTCTACAGGTAGCGTCCTTATTCCTTCTAGGGATTTCGCAGGTTCTAGAAGGTCGAAAGGTCCTCTAGGTCTGTTTCATAATCGATTTTCAACGTGAATTTTATTATAGCATCGACCTTCTTTTCTAATGACTTTCTAACGACTTTCTACCAAATATCCTGTTACATAAAAATATGGTTTCTTGAAATAAAAAATTTTTTTATAGATGTAGAAAAACTTTTATGATTGAATAATATAATAAATTTAATATGCATTAACTTTTTATTTAGAAAACTGTTTTCAATGATGGATTCTAATATTATGTAATAGTAACTAGGTGTTGCTAAAAATAACATATCGTTATAAGTGTTTTTCGACGGAAAATAATATGAATTGCAAAACTTAGATAAAGCTATACTAGATGTTTCAGTTTGGCGGCTGTCTAAATGTTTCCGTGATAAAACTGTTAAAATCGATATGTAATGTATGCATATGAATTGGTTCGCTTATAAATAAGTTCTTTTTTCCATGACCTGGCTGTTATTGACTGATAATTTATGCCGCGACGTAAGTAACGTGTTTAGCTCTTCATGAATTTTCAACGACAGTGATTCCCGATAAAATGCAAGTTGCAATTATAAATTATAAATCAAGTGCGCCATTAATGTTTCCATTTTTTTTGATATTGTTAAAATTTTCTTTTGGTCATTTTTTAAATCGTTTTGTATAATTTTGGTACTCCTTTTTATTAATCAAACATTAATTGTTTCTATCTGAAAATTATTATATTTTATTTCTTCTTATTGTCGATAAAAATTTATTGAAAATTTAGTATTGTTGTTAGGTATTTTTGTAGATTTAAAACTCTGAATATATAGTTTTCGTTATTTTGTTTATAAAAATATAAGCTTTACTATCTTTCGATGTATTCATGAATAGAGTTTTACTCTAAAAACAAATTGATACTTATTTGTGAAAGATTTGTGAATTTAATTGTTTGTTAATGTATTCAAACAGCTATGTTACAATTATTAAGTAGATTTTCAACTTAGTATCAACTCGTTTTATAATATTCTTTTGTTATATAAATCAATACATAAACACAATATAGTTCGATAAAAACTAAGGTCGCACAAACTAAGACTTGGTTAAGCACATATGTACTGAACAAATTTTTAAAGTTGATTTTCTTTTTAACGAAGCCTTAAGTAAAAAAATTTTATTTTTTCACAATATGCATTTATTTTTTCACATAGAATCATCTCTTCTCTGGTTTTAAATATTGTATATGAAGAATAAATAAAAAAATAAGAATAAAAATGGAAATTGAGATTCGCATTGCGGTTTTTTTACGAGGACGGAGACTAATAGGTAAAAAAAGAGCATAAAGAAGGAGAATACTCTTTTCGCAACGTCAATGAATTCTGAGTCCTGCTCACAAACATTTTTGCTCAATGTCGGAAATCTCGTGAATTTGAAAAATTCTTAATATGTTATCTCTGGTAGTCTCTTGGTCAAAATATCGGCAACCATTTCTTATATAATAAATAGTCAATACAAAGAAATTTCTTTCTTATTAGATTCGTGATAAAGTGATGCCACAGGTCTATGTGTTTTGTCCTATTATGATGTTCGTAGTCTTTTACTATAAAATAGACATTTGCTATCACTGCAAATTAAATGTTTGTAATCCAATTTGAATAGAAAATGGCTTAAATATATAAATGTCTTTGCAGTTCTATTAAATGCAACGTATTTTGCTTCTGCGGTTGATGTTAGTGGGATTCCCAGGAGACAGCAAAATCTCTGATTTTAGAAATATATAATTAATATTATTATATAATTATATATAATTAGAAATATAATTTGTTATTAATAATATCATTTGCGTACCTGTATCAATGTAATAAATTAATAGACTAATCGCTCTGTCTGTGCAATAATCCAAAATCCTTCATCTTTAAATAAGCAATCTTTTGTCGTTTCTTGGCGCTGCATGTTCCAAAAATTTTCAACAAGTATCAACTTATATAAACTAGATCCTTACTGAAACAACAATAAACATTTAGTTGGCGTATCTTGAAGAAATTACTTGATGTCGTTACATATTTCTTCGCGTTTTTGTTCCCAGCGATCAATGTCGTCGCCTATTGTTTCAATTTCGAGCGGTAAAGATCGCGATTTATAATTTTAATATAAACAAATTTGTATTAAAATTATTATATTTTAATATAAATAAATTGTAATAAATTATATTTTAATATAAATAAAATATATTTATATTAAATTTATTATGAATTTTAATATATAATTATTTTATCAAAACTTTGTTATATTAAAAAAACTTCTTATGAAATAAGTTATTATAATAAAAAAATTGAAAACATTAATTCATGAAAATATTTTAATTAAAATTTCTATGTCATTTATTAATTTATCAATATCTATTAATATTAATTTATACATGAAATTTTAGACCAATATTAGAACTATATTTGTTAATTCAAATTATTTCATCATTACTGTCCAAATATTAATTTAGATTTTAAAAGAATTTTTCAAATTATAAAAAAAATTAATTCAGAATGAATAATTCGAATAATTATTATATAAATGGTGTATCATTTTATTTTTTATTAATTTATTTTCGAAATTTATTATACGAAATTTATTTTATTATTTATTTAAGTTAACATATGAACTTATTCATATTAAGTCTTCAATTTTATTTTTATTAGTTGCTACTGCTTTTTTAGTATTATCATGAGATCACATTGAAACGTGATTTTTTAATGGGTAAACGACATTTTCAAAACTTCACGTGTTTATCAAGTACGGATCTAAAATACTTAGTTCAGAATATTGATCTTATTATCCGAAAAGTTGATACAAATTCTAGACCAGCAATATCGTCCGTAAAGCGACTATTTCTAGTTACGGGAGATTCTTATCATCACTCATTGATGTATTTTTTTAAAATTTCCAAAAGACTCTGAGGAATTGTGAAGCTGGAGGGACATATCAATCAGGAAATATGGAGGTTTCCAGAATTTCTCGTTATTATCAATGAGATCCGCGTAGGATCTGGGAAACTGTCCCATTACTTTCTAGAAACCATTCCGTTCCCTACATGATTCTTCGAGTACACATGTGTTTATTATTATTATGTAATAAAAATTATAGTTGAAGGTAATTAAAATTTATGGGGCGCTTAGTTGGAATTATCTTAATGGCCTATATTTGTGAGTTGTACACAAAGATGTTTAGAAATTTCTAATTTGACATATTGTTTAACGCACTGATCCTGATGATAATACAATAGAGTAACTAAATGTGCGACGGTTGCCGTCCATTCTATTTTCAATGGAAATAGGCATTATGCAGCATTAGATATTGACAATAAAAATTTGGTGAAATGTTCAATAAGTAGCGATTTTTTTAAGATACATGCGATATTTACAGAAAGTTGCTCGATGTTGCCTCAATGAGGACAGAACTTTTTCATTCAAGGTTGATATTGGACTTATTTCAGATTCAAAGTAAATTTGATTGCATTAAGAGATATCATTTCTATTAGAGTTTTGTTTCTTTTCTCATATACTTTTGTTCTAATATATATAAGGCATCGTTAAACTCTATTTTTGTCTAAATAATCATTGAATTCCTTGTTTACATACTTCCACTCATTGTCATTCTGTAGATATACAATTAAGTTTTTTTATCTTAATTTTAAATTTTGAATCATTTCATTGTTGTATTTGAAAAAGTAGTTTTCGATGTACTTTGAGTAATCATCAATGAAAAAAATATTTTGTAAGTTACCCAGAAATTTAGCACGCATTGACGTGAATGATTTCTAATAACTTAGAATTTTTGGTTGATTTCCTTGGAAAAGATGTATTAATCATTTTGACTTATATGTCACATTGCAACTTATAATTTTTATCTTCTAAGTTAATATAATTTTTCTTCTAAAATTGATTATATTCTCTTTAATCAATTTTTGAGTGCCTCGTTGATTCAAATACTTTAACAGAAAGAATTATATTTATAATTTGATATTTCCATTTTAGTACATTTAGATCTTGCTTCATTATCTTCTCACTTCATATTAGTTATCAATTCGCTAAGCAGCAAACATAAACTTGTGTAATATCTTGTCTTTTTTAAACAATATGAATTCATATTTAAATCTGATAAAATAAGTATTGTAAATAACTAGATGCTATGCTTGAGTCAAACGTGGAATCAAAAAGATGTTTAGATAATTATTTACAATAGATAATTATTACAACCATTGACCAAAGAAGAAGAATTAGAGTTAATTAGGAATTTGGATATTATATAATGAAGAAATTGTAAGAGAGCAAAAATGCACGTCTTGATGCCAGTCCACGAAATAAAAAGTATATAGTGTCATTTAAAAAAATCAAAGTGACTTTGTATTTAAAAAGGCAATTTTTGATAATTTAGCTGATATAAAATTGAATAATTTTTATTTGAAACATTCTTTGTTACGTTAACGAAAGTACCTAAAAAATTACATCAATTTGTTAAATACTCTATTTACGAATATAATCAGAAAGAGTAGTTTAGATTCTATAAGTTCAAGTTTTATAAATATGTTATAGCCCAAAATCATTTAGAAATAATTATCGATTTTATAATAATAACCATGGGCTGATAAAAGTAGAATTAAGCGAAAAATATTTAAGATCGTAGAGAATGACGAGAAAAAATATCTAAAATGAAAAAAGTCTTTCAGTGAGAAACAGAAAGAAACAAGGAAATTATAAAGAGCATTAAGCAATATAAATATATTGCAGATGTAAGAAAATTATAGAAGATTCGGATAGAAAATTAGGTCTAATTAAGAATACTAATTTAAAACTAGATCATGATTTCCAGAAAAATGCAGAATGCTAAAGAAATAAAGAAGGAAGGAATTGAATTAAAAGAAGAACAAAATAATAAATAAACTAATAAATGAATATATAAAATTAAGGGAAAAAAATTAAGCTTAATTCTGTAAAGTAATTACCGAGAAGAATTACAGATTTCAACTAAATAATATTAACATAGACGATTTCTAAAAAAAAAAAAAAAAAGAAAAAACGAAGGAGCAGATAGAGGATTTTTGCAAACAAATATATTCATCTTGAATTTATAAATACACTGTCCGACGCGAAAGAAGTTTTCTAATAACGAATGATTATTCCTGGTAGATTTTTGCGCGCTAGTTTCGAATCTGAAATCATTTTTTTCTATCACCTTCAATTTTTGAAAAGTCCAATTTTGAACGAAAAGACAAATTTTCAATTCTGATCTTGTTTTTTTATATAATATAATATTATACAAAATGTAATATAATAATATATACAGGATGAGTCGGAATTCGTAGTACAACCGAGTAGGGGGTGATTCTATGACAAAAAGTAAGAAAAAACTTTGGTATAACATTTTTTAATCTGGGGCTCGGTTTTCGAGAAAATCGATTTTAAAGTTTGTTCATCTATATACAAAATATTATATATATTATATAATATAGCTAAGAAATTTAATGTTTTATAAGAGTTTATATATGTGAAAGAGGTATACGAGCTAAATGTATGGGATACTGTTGAAGGCTTTTTGAGGTTGAAATATAATGTATGGTTCTTTTATTTGTGCTTGGATTTCTTTATCTATTATCAATTGTTATCTACATCCTTGATACTTTTTTGTGATTTCCTTTTTATTCCTCTAGGATATTGTTTTTTTCAAAGTATATAATGTGTTATGATTGCAGTCAATAATTTGTATATAATAGGAAAATATGTAACAAGATGATACATTGACGATATATAGATGATATATTGTTTCAGGTTTCGTTATAAATATTTCGAGAGTGTATGTTATTGTTTCATGTATACTGAAATTTTGTATTTTATCATTTCTGAATGCCTTTCAATTTTGCATTTTTTTTAAATTATTTTTTTCACACCATCATTTGTTATTTATATTTTCTGTGGTTTGAATGGGATTGTGCGCGTCTACTTCGCTTATGATACATGTTATCTATTTGTTATGTTTTGTTGATAATGAGTTAGATTAGATATTTTCCCAAAGCTATTGTATTTTTAATATCGTAGTTTATTTTTCTTCTTCTTCTTCTATTTTTTTTTAATGTGGCATCGACAGCGAGGTCATTAGCGACAACGGTGCCATTAGATATGTGTGTAGTAGTTTATGTTTTTGAGATATTTTAATACTTTTTGTATGTCATTTTGAGAAGTCAGGTTTATGTTTACGTTGATTCCGTATTTCTGTCTTTGGGTTTCTGTGGTGTGGCAATCTTCTAAGTTTGAATTTAATGGGATTTCAGTAGAATCATATTTATCCGAAATTACAATGGCCACTCCTCCGCTGGCGTGGTTTTCGTTTACCCTGTTTTTGACGAAGGTATTGAAATGTTTTAGTGTAGGCTGTGATTTTTTTTTGAAATTTATTTCTTGAAGGCAGATAATATCAGGACTGAAATTATTTATGAGAATTTGGAGTTGTTCGTAATGGGTATAGTAACCGTTTATGTTCCACTGTATTATTGTTTTCATAATGTATTTGGAGGTGCTATGGATTTGGATTATGCTGCGATTATGGCTCTTATGAAATTTCGATGTCGGATTCAGATGAGCAGCTAAGTGACGATTCAGGTGTTTCAGTCGATTTCGTGAGCTTTTTGCAAAGTCGATGTATTCTGTTGTTCATGCTTCTTTCATTTAGATGGAGGTAGATTTCTTCCAGAGTTTTAACAAGTGTCGGAATGTTATCGGTGTAGTTTTTTGCGATTTCCAATGGGTGTACTGATCCAAAGGTGTCTTAGAGGAGGCTCTTGATCTGGGAATAGTTTAGTTGGGAGTGTGAAGGATTTTTTTTATTTATTATTTCTTTTTCTGGGGCTAACATTTCCTCTAGTTTGGCGGAATCGAAAACTGGAGATTGGGGAGGAAGTGGTTTTAGTTTGGTTATTGCAATTTTTTTTTTATGAGTTGGTGGAGGCATGGAGTCTATGTCTTTTAAGCTAACAATAGTCTGGTTTGTCGTCAGCTGATGATTGTGACAGTGGTCTTTTGGAACTGAAAAGGATTGGTGGTTGCTCTGTAGGTAATTTATTCGTTTAGGATTGTCGATGTTTGTCTCGGTAGTGATGGGAATCTTCTTTGCCGGCAGTTTGAACGATTGAGTTGGTGTGGGAATCGTTGTATTTGTATTTGGGATTGTCGTATCGGTTATGTTTGAATTTTGGGTTTGCGGGCAATCTTTCGCTAAGTGACCTTCTTGTTTACATCGGAAGCAGAAAAGGCTGTCGATGAAGGTGAAAATACGGTATATGATGTATCTTCAAAAGTTATTAGGAAGGTGGATGGGATTTTTCCAATGTCGTCGGGGTCAATGTATGCCTATCTTCTGAAGCTGAAGATGTGGGTGTATTCCAAGTCGGTCATTCCTGCTTTCAGGATTGTTATTCTGGAGCATAGCTTGACGTTGTTTCTTTTGAAAATTTTTTCAAATTCTGAGTTGGGTATGACCGTGGCGACGTTTGATAGAATTACTCTTTGGGCCGGAGTTAACATTGGTCTTAAGTTTAGCATATTGTTGTTGACCGTTATTGTTTTATGCAGATTTGTTAGGTGTAGCACAGTTTTTTTTTTATCAAGATATGCGCAAATTCGATTGTTTGAGATTTTGGAGATGTACCTTATTGATTTGGGTCCGATTAGTTTCCCTATTGCAAGAGCATAGCCTTGGAAGCTTGTGTCGTCTGTTACGTGAATGATGATAGCTTGGTCTTTTGTAGGTGGTGCATCGAGTTGTGCTGCGTGGGAGTTGTTTGTTTCCGTTTGGTTAGAAAATTGGGAAACCCTGTTCCCGCAGGTTGATGTTGATTAGTCGGTTCATTCCGGTATTCTTTTGTGTTGAGGTACGAAATTAGCGTAAACACTTTATGTTTTATGTGTTTTAAATTTTTTTGTTGAATTGAATTTATCTCTTAGAAGTTGTGTTAGTTAATCGATTTCCTTTCGGGATTCTATAATTTCTTTTTCTATTCTATTTCTAGTAGAATATTTGGTTTTTATTTTTCTTATTTTTGTCTTACCGTATCGTATTCTGCACTACTGTTCTAGCATCACAGCAGCCAAAACTTACTGTTAAGTAATTCTTGTGTTAAATCGCGTAATTTTTTTAATGTTAAATTATTATTGTATCATTATGTTTTCTCGTTAAAAATAATATTTTCTTGTTTTATAACTCTTTTTGTTTTGTGTGTTTCTTGTATTTTGGAAATGCGTGGTCTATTTTGTAGGTCTATATCTTGATATTTTGTATACATTTCATGTAATTTCTCATTAAATTTTTTTATTTGGTTTGTTGTTTACATTACGTTGTATATCTTTTTTCAGTTATTTCGGTTTCTGCCAGCTACACGATCCAATAAAAAGAATACATAGTTATATGAAAAAAACATCAATAACCTTGAAAACCTCGAAAAAATTATCTTTGAAAAAAAAAATTTTTACCAGTTATTGGCCTTTTCATCATCACAATTCGAAAAAAATATTTATGTGGTCTCATTTAAATGGATTACCCTATATATTTATGTTATATTGTGTTTGCCTTGTGTTGCTGTATAATAGAAGATCTTGTATCTCATTGTATATACTGTAAGCGAAAACACGTCGAATTAAAACCTAACGTGTTTGTCAAGTCACCAACCGTCAGCGCGAGACAAAAACTGTATCGCCCTGACAATAAAAGCAAAAAGTGTATCGCTTAACGTCAGAATCCGGCGAGCAGTTAGCGACCGACCTTTAAGAAATACATTTGGAACTACAATTTTGAAAACTGCGGTTACCCTAGTTGAAACTTTAGACTCCACGTTCCTTACGAGTCCTTTCACAATACGTTGAACTCAATCTATTATACCGAAGATTTTTTATTAATACCTCCGAAACTAATAAATACCCAAATTTAAAACTAAAATTATATTTCTCTGCTCCTCTCCTACATCAAAATTTCATATTGATCGGGAGTTGGTGTTTTTCGAAATAATATCTTATCCTAATATCAGAAATATCATCGTGATTACGGACCAGATACTCATATATTCATGTAACGTCACAGACGAATTATCCTGCAACATAATATCTTCCACAAATGAAATATTTCACGGCACAATGTTACTCATATGATCGTAATTACGGACGAGATATTTCGCATGTTTCTTTATTAGACAAAGTTATAACAAATTCATCCCGAGGCTTACTATCAGTAGGTACGGAATGAAATCAAATTTTACAATATTAAATAACTAAGAAATTTTTTTAGCATGACTATTTTTTATCATTCTTACTAATCTTCAGTCATATATACGACGAAGATCTGAAGAAGAGTAAAATGATCTTCTGGAAAAAAATTGAAAAAATTCACACAATTGAAGGACCCCTAGAAAATTTAAGGTACTCTCTTGCATTTTATAAAAACTTGTATCAAACAAAAGTTGAACTGTATTTATTGAAATATAAGATATTGCTTTTGTTATCATTATGACAATTCGACAACTATATATGCGTAGGTATAAATTATACAGGGTGTTTCTTAATTTATGGTACAAATTGGGGGTAGTCAGGTAAATTCTATGGCTGAAAATAAGACGAAAATCAAGAATAACGAAATTACGTGGGAAGTTTCGTTTTCGAGAAAATTAAATTCAAATATTAGTCGCGTTCTTAATAAATAGCCAAAACAGGTGCATCATACTTGCACTTTTTATGTACTGAATTAACATCTTTATTAGAGGTTGTTCCATTATCTGTAGTAAAAAATCTTATTTTTCAACACGATGAAGCTCCGCTATATTACACCAGAAATGTACGACAGTTCTTAAATGATCATTTTAATTGTTGGGACTATAGCTCCAGTGTGTTAAAAAATAATATTTCTTACTGCAAAAGTCAGAATATAGATTTAGTCAATATTTGTCCAATTTTTTATCTAGATATTCTTAAACTATTTAAGTGTTTAAAAGGACTTGCATTCAACGTTCAGACGTTAAATTTAGACGTTCATAAAAATAAGATACAATTAATTCGCCTTAGTATATTAATCGGTGTATATTAGTATATATTGCAATTTTGTTTTAAAAATTACTTACTTAAAATCAGTTTCGATTGGACTAAAAATCAGAATTATGTCAATTGGAACTTGGAAAATTTACATTCATCTGACTACAAAATATAATTTCTTAATTTAGGATTATTTTTTATCTATCAACTAAGATATAAAAAAGGCCATGATTCATTCATCATGTGTAAGTGTTGCACTGTATAAATTTTTTTATAGATTATTCTTTTTTATGATTCTGTAAATAGAGCTTTGAAATATTCTAATATTAGCAGAAACAATGAAATTGCTAAATTTTCTTCAAAATATTCTATATATAAATTTTGTTTCTTTCATTTTTCTTTCGTAATATATATTTATGAATTCTTAAATTCTTTTCAACGCTGTAAAACATTTTTACACGCAGGTGATATCTCTCTGAATATCGCATTGTATATACACCTATAGCAATACGTGCATTTCTTTCACATTTTCTATGTATAAGCAACGTTATCAATTTTATTAGTATACTAGTATGATAACGTTAAACTAACAAGATCATCTTTATCATAGACATTGACAAGTCTATGATAAAGATGATTCTTTCTGTTTAGCTGCGACGAAGAAATATAAGAAATATGAAAACAAAAATGAATTTATTTCATTAGGCATGTTACGGCAAGCTCGACGGTGAACGTTGGTTGCTGCCCACTTCGCTCGTCGCTCTCTCGTCGTGCCTTTTACAGCCTTCGAAGAGATGTTTTATGGAATGAATGAGACGTTATGTGGAATAAATACTTATATTTCTCAACTAATACAAAGTGATTGAATTGAATGAGTGAATGAGTGACCGACGCGGAATCACTCCTCTGACTGATTTGGTGTAAACGAAAATGAATGTATAACTGACGTGAGTCAGTCCTCTGACGGACTGTTTGTGACTCCTTGAGTGGTCTACGTGTGACTGCCTTGAATCGTCTGTTCGCTACATGAATCTACGTCGCCTTTAGAGTTGGTAGGCGACTTTCTGGAGCCGGCCAAGGCGCCTTGTTTCCTAGACTAGGCTTTGTTTATGCCCTACCGAGCCTTTCCACTGTCTCTCTCTCCAAGGCCGGAGAAAGTGTCCTTAGATGTAAGGTATGTTAACACATCTGGCAATTCTCGGCAGGGCTGAGGCTTCGTAGGAATTGACCTGACTGACGCCTCGAAGGGTTCTGTTCTGCGCCGGCAGAACATGCCGGCCCCCGTTGACCGATCGCGGTCAACAATTCCTTTTAATTGTGTGTATGTGTGAATGAGTACGTGAGTTGTGTGATATGCGTGTAGTTTACATATACATGCTTATTATGTTAATGATCGCTGATATCGAGGGAAACAATGTTACGCCTTCTTGTCGCTATATCGGCAACGTCTTTATCAGTTGGGATGGTTAATACGTCACCGATTAGGAAAGGGCTAGGTATCAAGGTAGTGGTATTAAGTAAGGTTATTCGGATGAGGCGCCATGGAAGTGATAGGATTCCAATGGCTTTACCTCAACGAGATACGTGTTCTTAGCTTCAGAACTATACGTGATTGAGTGAGAATAAATTTAATAAGGTTGCTCTTTATTGTGGAAACGGCGGCTTCCCAAATCCCCCCGACTTGGAATGCGCGTGGCGAAATGCAATTCCCAGTTACCTGATCCCGGGTTTGATGCTCGTGAAAGCTTGTATTGTTTGTTGGTAACTGGAACCCCCGCAGGTTGTGATTTGTGCCTACGACAGGGTTTGCCTTGTTGAAATACGTATGGAGTGCTTGAAATGAAATGTCTGCGTAAGCGGTCATCCCTCCTACATGAAGAAGACTCCTTTCTTTCATGCACGGCTCTAGTACGCGTGATCTGGTTTTATACCTTATATTTCGTATGATGATCAGGTCTGAGGTATCACTGTTTGATACCGGGTCAGGTCCTGACTCTTGTTGGTTGAATGACCACAGTCGTGGTCCGAAACTGGCGAGTCCGATGGCGAGTTGCGTCGGTCTGAAGGTTTCGTCGAGTCCATGTCTGAATGTATGCGCGTTTTCGTACGTATCCGCGCCCGTTATCAAATCGTCCGTGTAGAGGTCCAATTTGAATGTAGCTGCGGCTCTACTGTACCTTACCTCTTCGTCGGACGTAAGTTGTTGCAATGTGTTGGTCGCGAGGTGAGGTGGTGAAACTGTTTGGTAAAATTGTATCGTTTTCGTCTAACAGGCCCGCCCTGGTTTGTTTGGGAGATGTCTGTCTGACGGGTCTGCTTGTCTCTGTCGGACCATTGTTATGATGTCAACCGTAACTACGATTATGTTTTGTCGAACCGTTGTGAGTGTTGCAACTGAGTTAATCTGTATTGTCGGTCCGGTCATAAATGTGTGCATGAATGCGAGTCTGGTCGGCGTCTTTACCGGTACGTCGCAGACCATGCGTAGCTCGGATGTCAGGCTAGTTTCCCTTCGCCCAGCATGGTGCAGCCGGTAGTAGCCTTCGATTTTTGTACTCTGTCTGGCCTTTGTCCCGTACCTTTGTATGAATGAATTGTCAGTAATTGGGTCGCGAGCTAGTGAGCATAACACTAAATTGTAACGCCCTAGTGATAACGCGTGGAAGTTAATTGAATTGATTATCTTAGAACGACATGGTGATGAAAATGTGATTGACTTGTATCGCCTCTCCTGGGGATCGCGTCGCGTGTCTTTCGGTTGCTCAGATCGATTTTCATTCCCCGAGAGTGAGTGGGTCTGCGGACCTTCCTTGACTTCCCAGGGTTTCGTTACCTGCTCATCCGTCGTCGGGTTCGAATGTCGTAGAGTCTTGAGCGATTTTATGATTGTCTGCTCTCGATCGCGTTGAACTGGATCGTGTGCTAACGGATGTTCTACAGATTTGGAGCGTCCTGATGATGCGTGAGCGTCATCTAACTCGAGGATTTTAGAGTCAGATGGTGATTGAAATGTAATCGAGATGTCTCGCTCATCTTGGGAATCGCGTCGCGTGTTTTATGTAGGAGGCACCTCACACAGATTTTCCCCCACCAGGAGTGAGTGGATCAGTGGACCTTCCTCGATCTCCAAGAGGTTTTTTGTGTGTTTTGTAGATGGCGACGAGTGATCTGTTCTACTGGAGTTCGAACGCGCGGTTGTCTCGGTGGCAGCTATGGTAGGCGTCAATTCTAATAGCTCACATGCCCGATCGCCACACTCTAGATAATGTGATCGTATTTCTAAGCGTTCGCGAAAATACGTTCCGTCCTCGTCTGCGATATCCAATTATGGCTGTTCCTCCCTAAACGTGGCGTACTCGGCATCTAAATTCGCGAGTCTCCTTTCGAGCGAGGACTTCGGAGTGTCTGAATTGTACATTTGTAACCACCTATCAAAACTTTCTAGCTCTAATCTAAAGAGATCACGTTTTAGCTTTAAAGTTCTGATATACCTGCGTGAGGAAGCCATGATTTTAATTTGAAAGTGGTTAGGGATGTAAGGAATCAGGCGACGTTAACCTAGCAACTGAATTGTACGTTACTGATTCCCTTGGATGTAGTGATGACCTCGTTGTTGTCTTGAATGATGTGGTAGTCACGCACGACACAGGGTGAACTGGTTTCAGCGCGGCTGTATCGTTGCTTCGAATGATGTTGTCTTGAATGATGTGATAGTGGTCACGTTACTGGAAGCACGACACAGGGTGAACTGGTTTCAGCGCGGCTGTATCGTTGCTTCGAATGATGTTGTCTCGTATTATGTTGTTTCGAGTGTCTAGTACGTTGTTGAAGCACAACACAGGGTGAACTGATGCACTGCTGCTGTATCACTGCTTCGAATGATGTGAGGAACTATTGAAGCACGACACAAGGTGGACTGTTGCACTGCTGCTGTATCGTTACCTCGTATTATGTAGTTTTGAGTGTCTAGTACGTTGTTGAAGCACGACACAGGGTGATCTGATGCACTGCTACTGCATCGCTACTTCGTATTATGATGATTTGAGTGTTTGATACGTTACTGAAGCACGACACAGGGTGGACTGATGCACTGCGGCTGTATCGTTGCTTCGAATAATGTGAGGAACTGTTGAAGCACGACACAGGGTGGACTG
>NW_025110482.1:0-28787 GCF_011392965.1 Frieseomelitta varia | reverse complement strand
AGAGATGTTTTATGGAATGAATGAGACGTTATGTGGAATAAATACTTATATTTCTCAACTAATACAAAGTGACTGAATTGAATGAGTGAATGAGTGACCGACGCGGAATCACTCCTCTGACTGATTTGGTGTAAATGAAAATGAATGTATAACTGACGTGGAGTCAGTCCTCTGACGGACTGCTTGTGACTCCTTGAGTGGTCTACGTGTGACTGCCTTGAATCATCTGTTCGCTACGTGAATCTACGTCGCCTTTAGAATTGGTAGGCGACTTTCTGGAGCCGGCCAAGGCGCCTTGTTTCCTAGACTAGGCTTTGTTTATGCCTTACCAAGCCTTTCCACTGTCTCTCTATCCAAGGCCGGAGAAAGTGTCCTTAGATGAGAGGTATGTTAGCACATCTGGCAATTCTCGGCAGGGCTGAGGCTTCGTAGGAATTGACCTGACTGACGCCTCGGAAGGTTCTGTTCTGCGCCAGAACAAAGCAGGATATGTTAAAAGACAGATCGCGCTTTGAAAACATGAATATATTGTGTTACAACTTATACGTAACAATTCTGCAATATTGCAATGACTATGATAACTTTTTGCACATAATTGCACATAATTGTATTTTCTGTGTCATGTGTGTGTGATTATACGAATTTGTTATTCGTTCTAATAAAAAATATCAAAAACATGATAAGGAATTTAAATTTACATGGACGCGAAGAATTTGCTGTTGTTATGATTTCAGCGCACGACTCAACATAAGTTTGTACAAGTTTACGAGTAATTGTCCAAATTATGTGAATGCGATGACGAATGTTAGTGTGAAATGCGGATGGTTCGAGCGAACGAGCGAGCAAGATGCAAATGTTTTTCAAATATATTAATTTCAGAATATATTCTTCTGATTTAATTTATTAAGTAGCATAATAAAATATATTTAATTTATTAAATAGTATATTAAAATATATTTAATTTATTAAATAGCACAATAAAATATATTTAGAAATTAATTAGAAGTCGCTTCTTTTATATACACAAAGATATACAGAAATGTTTACTTTCAAGAAAATAACAATAGGTTTGAATTGTATGATTCGTCACAATATGACTTTGACAAATTCATTAGTAAAATAACAAACAGGAAACAATTACTAATCAAAATTGCTCTTTTTCAGGTTCATGGTGGTATTGGTGTGCCTCATATTCAGCGTTCTGTCGACAATAGATCAATACAGCAATTTCGCGAATGAAACCCTCTTTTGGATGGTAAGTAACTTTATATTCATCATCAGTTTTTAAATCTCATTATGCAAACATTTTTAATGCATATAAATAAATATTTTGAAAATTTATATTACTTTTGTAATATTAATATTTGTAAAACAACTTAAAATAAATTAATTTTTTCATATGAAATTATATATAATCTAAACAATGTAAATTTATTATTTACAATGTAGATTTAAATTGATAATGATAGTATTTAAAAATTGAAAATGACCTTTTAAAATTAAAAACTGAATATAAAACAAAGTTCAGAATAATTATAATTTTAAGAACTGATAATGTATATATGTAACACTTATAAAAATTAGAAACTAAATTTTAATTTATGTATTAAAAAATTAAAGTTAAGAATTGAAAGCACGCAAAATAATAATATATAATCTTCTTTAATATTGAAGTTGACGCATCCAGGATTAATTAATCATATTGAATTTAAACAGATATTCAGCTGATATTTCGTTCCCATTTTAGGGGAAAAATTTTCAAAGTTAATTTATCTGAAATTGAAGCATCATATTTTCTCAAAAAAATCTCTTTTTCGTTAAAAATGATATCTATATGATATCTATAACGTCTATAATAACCTTATCTATAACCTTATCTATAATTGTTTTAGATTAGCTACTCATACATATTTCTTCCATTACTCTATCGTTTATTTCCCACTTACTGTTAAATTGACCATTCGAAGCTATATATCAAGAGGTAAATTTTATTATGTAGATGTGGTCATCAATTTATGATGATGTAGTGTTATATTTACATTGAGGATGTTCATACCAATATTCATATCTGTATAAACGTAATTGAAGAAAATGAATATAAATAGAACTGCAATGTTTTCTCTAGTTGTAATTTAGGATATTACGTAATAACTGAATAATTTAAATCAGAGATGCTTATCTACTGTTCCGCGAGCCTTTGCCCCTACCTTCTTGATTCCTTCTGTTGCATCGATTTCTCTCCACATTGAAATTTCCTCGCCGTGCATGAGCCCCACTCTCTTAGTCTGTTGATTTTTCTACTAACAATAAGCAAGTGGAGAGATCGATGCAATAGAGGGGATAGCGCTAGTGATCAAGAAAGTAGGGGCCGGTAGTTAAGCGTCTCTGAATTTTAATTTATGTACTACAATAATATATTTCTGTAGATTAATGTCTTATTATAGAAATCCACATTTTATGCGTTTATGTACTACAATAATATATTTCTGTAGATTAATGTCTTATTATAGAAATCTACATTATATGTGTTCCATAATTTAATCATGATAAATTTAACTCTCAATAGTCCTGATGTTAATAAAAATCGAAGTTGCAGGATTCAAGTATAAATATGAATTACTATTGTTAGTTTACAAGTATTTCTATATGTATATATACTACTTCATTAGTTCAAAATGTTATTAATGATAAGATTTAAACAGTTTGAGAGTAGAAACTCATTATTAATGTGTTTTTTTATGATTTAATTGTTATTAGAAATAAATATAATTAATATATATTGAGTGTCATATTTCGATTTAACGATTTGCGAGTTGGTTTAATTGGTTAAATTGGTTTACAGTGATTTGAATTTTTTCATTCGAAGAAATTTTGAGCATGCTGTTAAGGAATAAACACGCGTTTAAAATTATGTTTTCCAATATGAAAAGCTGGTAGAAAAAGTAATATCAAATTAAATATGTATATTTTGATGAAAGAAAAAGAAATCCGGCCTGTTGATCTACGATATGTACATACGTGACTTTTATTATTTTTGAATTTGAAATTTATTTTGATGAATTATAATTTATGGAGATATATCTGGTGAATCACTATAATAACGAGCTGAATCGATTAGTGTATTAAATAATATACAATTTTATTAAAAAAAAAGAAACAAACTTGACCTTCAGTGTATCAACATTAAAAGATAATAATTGTTTGCAATCTCACGGGGAAGGTAGTCACAGTCTTAGTTACTTGCTGGTTGCTTGCTAGATGATTTTATTGACTATTTCATGGACTGTTGTGTACTGCTATTGCGTACTGATAGATGTGTACTATTTTACTCATCGTCGTACAGTGGGCCGCAAACTGTTTGAGAATCCAGACGTTTGACAAAAAAAATCAACTTTCTTATTTTTATATTTTTTTAATATATATTGATTTTTAAATGTCCACCAATCTCAAAAATGAAAAAACTAATAAAAAATAATAATAATTTTTAGTTAAAACAGATATATAAAGTTAGACATTTTATAAATCTCGATTCTCATCAAATAATTTGAGTCTTCTTGTTTGAAATGTCAACTGTGTTTAATTTTTTATCCTGAATTTTTTTTTCGATAAAATATAGTTTTTTTTAAAATGAGAAATCATACTTCTCATTACAAATTATGGTACATAATATATTTTTTAAAAATATTAAATGGAATGAAGAAAATTAAAAAAATTTTTTATCTTTGATAGCAATATTTTGTCAAATTTCACAAAGTTTTACAATCTAACCAGTAGGAATTTTTTCAGAGAATTTTCTTCTATATAATAATGTAGAAATCATATCCGTCCGCGTCCGACTGTTCAAGATATTATTGTTTAAATAATGCAACTGCATCGCGGTGTTTTATCTATGGTCATGTGTTCTTTTCATCAACACAACCTCAATTGTCTACTTGAAACTGAATAATTACATAATTATAGAAATATAATAAATTATATCATTAATATTAACTTGGATAATTAAGATTTCATTAATATATATACAGGGTGTTTCGTCTAACTGAGTACAGTGAAATATCTCGGAATGGATTGAAGCTACGAAAAAAATGTTCATACAAAAAGCTGTTCAATATAAAAAAATGTTTTACGTAGTATTAACAATTTTTTCATTCATATAATGATGGAGAATATTTCAAGATCAACTTAATTTTTTTTAAATCAGGCCATACATTTTCTTATTCATGTTACGACAACTGTAATTTTGGCAATTACTTTATGGGCCTAATAGTACTGCGTCTCGGATATGCATCCTTCACATTATGTTTAATATACTGATAGTAGGATCAAGGGCAAAAGAACGCATTTCTGTACAATTATATCAGTTAATGCTCCTTTTGAATCCATTCAATTTTTGTCTGAAATATTTTTTGATATAATATAATTAATCGTTTCGAAAATATTTCAGCTTTTTAGATGACTCGCCTTATAGTCGGGAAATTCTCGCATTCTGCCAGAATTTAGATATCTGTGATATTCCTGAATTCTCACGCAAATTGACATATCATAAACTCATATTCAGATCAAATGAAACTGAAGAAGGGTCAGTTTTTTTTACACATCATAACATGGACTTATGCTTTTCCATATGTTTCGTCAAATTTTTGGAAGAAACTACCTTGAACCTCATTGGAACATTCGTTATCCTATTCAGAATACTACCTCTACTTCCTCCCAAAGTAGACATTTTTACTCTTCTCCCGATAGGAGATTTAAAAGGGCATAAATCGAATTAGAGCAATTTTCAATCAAATTTTGAACAAATAGTGTATTTATATCGAATTTTGAACTTTGGACTTCATCTTTTTGGATTTAATTTGAATTTGTATCTATTGGACTTTGTTATATTCTGATAAATAAACTTTGTTTATTTACTCGACAAACCATTGGTGAATCTGAACAATCATTCTGAACAATCATTCCTAACCCAAACCATTAATCTAGTGTGATGCGCTCGAAATCTGCATGATTAACAATATGCAGTGATAAAATACGCTTTGTTTTGGAAAATATGCTAAATTGTAGAAAATATTCAATATAAAGATTAACTTATTGTTAGCTGCAAAAGGCACCTATTGAGACTTAAAATATTTTGAAAATTTTAAAAGATTCATTGATTTTATGATTCTATCACTATGCTACATACCTATAACTATAATAATATATGTATTGAATATATGATACTGCCCTTACAAATGAGCACACTTTTGACCTTGTAGATGTCCGTTGCTTATTCCCATCAATTCTTGGAATTGGGGCTATTCCCACTCTACGCTATTTTAGACGCCACTTACATGTGCGGCCACGTGAAACATAACATTCACACAAAACAAGCGATATGTGATATTGATATTTCTGTACATTGTTACGTTCCGGCTCGTTGGACGATGGTAAAACAATAGCGAACATTATTGTTCAGTTGTGATGTGTATCAGGATGCAACCTTTTGGCCACCTTTGCGAATGTATTTCGTAATGAGGAAATTGTGATTAGGAAATATATCTTTATACATTCGAACTCCTTCTCTCAAAGACTGTTCACTTTTATCGTAAATGAATATCATATCGAACTTTTCTTGCGTTGAGTATTCCATTATGAATTACTAACAAATTTCGACACACTGGTTCAGGATTTCGAGTTACTGGAAGGGATTATCATTGTAATAAGTAGTAAACAGGTTTATTTACATTTATTATGAGGCTGTCGATTGTCGCGTTTTGGCAAGATCTATGATCACGATAGAGATAAATTTATACATAAAACTTAAATTTTTAAGGTTATCTTTACATATCTGAAATACCTATCTTTTTTTAACTACGCAATAAAAATATGTGTGTATATATATATATAGTTTTATGAAAGAAAAACATCGATGACCTTGAAAACTTTGAAAAAAAAGAATCTTGGAAAAAAGTTATTCTTCTTAATTATTGGTCTTTTGATACCATGTTAGGCAAAAAATATTTCTTGCATCATTACAATTTGAAAAGATATTTAGATTGTAGCAGCTAACCAGGTGTTCGAACAAGTTATTTTTCTAGAACTATAAAGTTACGAGAATTTACGTTACACGCGTTGACGAAGTTATTGATTTGAGAAACCAAAATTTTTTTTTTGTGTAGGTTTAAAGTTGCATCGACATCGAGGTCATTAGCGATTTAGTACTCATATTCAGTATTCACATTTTGTGATACAGATTTATATCTATTAAGGATTGGAGTGTTTTCTTTAGGTGGTTTGGGAAGTCAGGACGATGGTGGCATTAATTCTATGGAATCTTCTCTGTCGCTCGAAGTTTGTGCATTCATGTAAGATGTGTTGGGCTGTGAGCGATTTTTAGCATTTGTTGCAGAAGGAAGGATCCGTGTTCTTGATAAGATGTTCATGGATTATTTTGGTGTGTCCTATTTTAATCGGGCTAATATAGGTCTTCTTTTTTTTGTTAATCCGCTGAAGGGGATTTCTTGGTAGAAGTCATTTACGACATTCTGAATCTTTGTTCGATTTGTTATTGTCCATAATCCTTGACGTTGGTTTTTGCTTGATATATGAGTTCTTGATAAGAGTTTGTGGTTCACTTAGTAGTAGGATCGACGCTTTCTTTGCATTCTTGATGAGACGCTATTGTTACGTTTTTATTCAAATTTTGGAGTTCAGTGTAGATTGTAAAGATGCTTCTGATGATGTCGTTCTTGTTCTTTTTCATTGGGTTTGATAAAGCATTGTTTATACTCATAGAGTCGATATAGATTATGTTACTCGTATGGATGTTCGTTTGGATATGTTTAGGGTATTGTGTATTGCGTGTGCTTTTTCTGAGAATATAGTTATTGAGGGGGAAGTATTCTTTTATTGTCTTGTTTTCAGTTATGATGGCATATCCTACTTTTTTTCAGATTTTAAGGCATCTGTGTAGATTTTTTGGTAGTGGTTGAATTTTTGATTGAGCTCCATGGTTTTGTAGTCATGGCTCACTTTGTCCTTTTTTTCGATTTGTTAGGTCTAGGTTAATTTCAGGAGTTTTAAATGTCCAAGATGCTATTTTTTCCTGTTTGTGTTCTATGGTGGGAGTTTTAAGATGCAATGGGAATGGGAGAGAAGGTTTTTACGATACAGGTCTTTGAATCTGCTGTTGAATAAAGTGAGTCCCAAAATTACTTGCACACGTATATACTAACAAAAAAATGCATCAAATAAGTAGTTTGTAAAAATATTTTTAATACTTTTTCAGTTGTAACATATATTTTATACTCGAAACTAATAGAACAATACAAAAAATAACAATGTTTATTGTTAATAAATAAAAATAGCAGTCGATAACAAAATATATGCTTTTCTGACCTCACAAAAATATTGGCACACTTTGTATAAGAGTTAATTACAGTAAAATATTTAACAGTAAATTCGCTTTTCAATATTTTGTAGAATAGCCTTTTTGCTCTATCACTTCTGTCAATCTTTTTGGCATTCGATCAACTTTTTTATATAATTTATGTCTACAAAATCCCATTCTGATTTTTATTAGTTATGTTATGTTTGTGAATTTGTATATCAATTTTATTCCAAATCATCTCAATTGGGTTGAGATCTAGTGATTGCGGAGGTGTATCGGTAACTCCTGGACAATTATACAAACATTGTCTTACAGCATATGCTTTGTGTTTTGGATCATTGTCTTTGTACAGCATGAACTTGTCAAAAATATTCATTTTTTCGGTATTCTGTTTTAAACCGTTTCTCAAAATGTCTAAATACATTGTTTTATTCATATTTTGTTTAATAATATGTAAATTTCCCATACCGTGATAACATCCCCATTACATTTTCGTCTCCATGCTTTACACTTGTTTGAAGATGTTTTTGAATTGAATTCTTCGTTCGGTTTTCTCCATATTTTTGAATGACCATCTGACCAGACTGTTATGCCAGAACTCGACAGGTTTTGATATATATTTTTTTGCAAAATCCAATCGCTTTTTTCAATTGATTGCACTTACTAGTGGTTTTCGTCTAGCAACGCGTCCTTTGTATAAATGTCTTCTCAGTACTCGTCGTACTGTTTCATTTGAAACAGATTTTTCGGAAAAATTTTCCAACATTTTCTAACATCTCATTAATTCTGAGAGCACTTTCTTTCAAATTTTTTTATTTGTTTTATAATAAAACGTTCTTCTCCTGCATTTAAGATTTTCTTTTTCCCACGTCCACTCTTATTTTTTACTGTTCTTTCAACCTGATATTTCTCACGGTACTAAAATTTTTAACGATTATTTTGCCAATTTCTCTGTATGACTTGCTATTCTTCCAGTGCGAAATTACAATTTTTCTCACATCAACACTTGTTTCTGTACCTTTATTACCCATTATCGTATATAATATTGAATAAATTAAGTTCGATACAAGTATTTGAGTTATAACGTTTCTTTTCAAGAGTTAACGATACATTGAGCAGTGATACATTATTGTTATGGTAAGAAAAAATATTTGGATGGTGTTTGGTCATGGTGTTTGTTTATTATTACAGAAAACTGTTTTGTGCCAAAATTTGTGTGAGGTCAGGAAAGCATATATTTTGTTATTGACTGTTATTTTTATTCGTTAACAATAAATATTGTTTGTTATTTTTTTGTATTGTTCTATTAGTTTCGGGTATAAAATATATGTTACAAAAAAGTATTAAAAATATTTTTGCAAATCACTTATTCGATGCATTCTTTTGTAAGTATATACGAGTGCTAATAATTTTGGAACTTACTGCATCCTAAAAATGCAGTAGCAACTGATAAAAATAAAATTGAATTGAACAATTTTCGATTGTTCATGCATAAGTTAAGTTAAATGAGTAATAAATTTTGTCAAACATGAAAATAAATTAATAAAAAATAAAATGATACACTATTTATATAAATTAATCGATTTATTCATCCTGAATTAATATCTTTTATAATATGAGAAATTCTTTTAAAACCTAAATTAGTTTGGACAGTAATGATGAAATAATTTGAATTAATAAGTAGAGTCCTAATTTCATATATTTCACATATAATTAATAGTAATAGGTGTTGATAAATTAATAAATGATATAGAAATTTTTTTGAATTAATGATTTAAATTTTTTTATTATAATAATTTATTTCGTAAAGATTTTTTTTTAATATAACAAATTTTTGATGAAATAATATATATTAAAATTATGTAACGATATGTAACCTCCTGTGTTTTATTTTCCTTTGATCTTTACTGCTTCAAATGGAAACAATAAGTGATGATATTGGTCGCTGACGATAAAAACGCAAAGAAATATTCGACATCAAGTAACTTTTTTAATTTACATGAAACGTCAACTAAATCTTTCTCGTTGCTTTAGCGAGGACTTGAGATTTATATAAGTTGATGCTTGTTGGAAATTTTTGAAACATATAGCGACAAAGAGCAACAAAAGATTACCTATTAAGACTAAGATTGTCTCAGTGGAGACAGAGCTTTACATTGGGTTGATGCAAATGTTCTTCGCTACATGATTTTTGACAAAAATTTGAAGAAAAAATTTCATTTGCTAAAAATTGCATTTAATCAATATAGTATGTGGCGTTCTGTTCAATGGCCTTTCTCAATCTCTCCGATAGCTGCGTAATCCCGCATTCATAGAAGTTCTGAGATCTATAGAACTGATCCAGGTCATTTTTGCAGTCTTCTAAGGAAGTAAAATTTTTACTATTTAAGTTGTTTTGAAGTGATCTGAATAAATGGTAATTGGAAAGCGCAAGGTACAAGAGTACGGTACATGGACCAAACATCCCAGCCAAGTTGTAAAAGTTTGTTTCAGGTAGTCAAACACACTTGTTATCTAGCATTGTTGTGTTGGAACATATGCCTTTTATGTTGGCTAATTCAGATCGTTTGCT
This sequence comes from Frieseomelitta varia, assembly GCF_011392965.1. Taxonomy (NCBI): domain Eukaryota; kingdom Metazoa; phylum Arthropoda; class Insecta; order Hymenoptera; family Apidae; genus Frieseomelitta; species Frieseomelitta varia. The sequence goes on along the minus strand of NW_025110482.1, from coordinate 18,846 downwards.
CACTTTAATTCACTTAGTTGTATTTCTCCGAATTAATGGTATGGCTTTCAGATAACAGTTCATGATAAATGTTTCCACCAAATGCATAACATACTTTCTTTGGAGGTAATCTGGATTTGCGCTGGTTGAAGAGGCACCATTGCACTTGGAGCATGATCTCTTACACTTGATGTTATTATACACAATTTTCATCACCTGTAACGAGATTCTGTCTATCAAATTTTTCTCCATTAACTTTGTTAACATACGGCACTCATACATCAGCCTTGCTGACTATTCCAAGTTGATATACTCGCGTTGACACTGTTGACTGGTTGATTCCAAGAATTTATCCAATTTATTTAATTGTTCTATGCCGATGATTTTTAATAAGCACTCCAATATTTCATCGTCCAGAACGTGCTGCATCGCTAAGATTAAAATTGTTTTCACGAAACTGTCTGAACCACATACGGCATGTGGAATCATCAACGGCATTCTTATCGTATACAGTGCATATTTTTTTTCGTGCATTCTCGCTTTTTCGAAAATAAAAGAGCATAATACGCTCGTAAATATCCAACAGTCGAGACCGAAAGTGAACACTTAACATAGTATTTGCGACCGCAGACGTGAATTCAATTCTTTCTTGGTTGTCGCTGACGTGAATTCACGTCTTTTCAAATTTTATTCCTGGTTGGAAAGTTTTCCATTTCAAACAACAGATCGTTACAAGATTAATATTCCAAAATAAATTTTCTAATTTTTGTCCCTGTTTTAACGTTTGAAGAAATTTGCGACAATTAGCTTAAGAGTTTTTCATCTTCACCGGCAATGAGTACTAGAAAAGCGAAAAATTTACAGGTCGCGAATGTGTTAAAAGGAGTGGTGTATTCTGCAAATTCAAATTGTCATTGAAAGAAAGAATAGGGATGAGCATCAACTGTTATACCGATACTAGGCAATCGTGTATCGAAATGTACCGAAATATCAGTATCATATCTTGTTTTGTGTTGTGTTTTGTGTCACACGGACGCACGGTATGGAGTTGGAATAATCCCAATTCCAAGAATTAGTGGGGATAAGCGATAGCCACTTTCCAGATCTAAGTGGTCAATTATGATGGCACTACTGTAGCACTACTGTATGTCGAAAACATATTATGCTCCTTATTTTCGGCCATTTTTAATACTTAACAAAAATTAGATAACCAAATAACGCAATATTTTTCACAAGTTTTTGTTGAACGTCATCAAAACTTTACACGCGTGAAATAAATAATACTTCGGTTTTACGATGTAACGCCATCAAGCGCGAAAACGAACTTTTGCATCAACTCAATATTGGCTGACGCTATGGCCGTGACCGACCAATCATATGACAGAAATAAATTTTAAAAGATAAGTTTTTGTAGATCCAGACAATGTCAAAAATTTTTGAATTTCCTAGAAGATACAACATACCAAATCTTTACAACAATGAATAAATCAATTTGTTTTTTATGCATAAAAGAGAGACACATTGCCAATCGTTATTTTCATAACCGAATCATATATCTATAATGTACATATTGACATTTACATTGTCCATAGAAAAATTATTCTCACTGATAATTATGAAATTTACAATGCAGACAAATTCATTAAAAACAATTGACTTATCGGCCATTAAAACGAGAATTAAAAAATCATTTTCCGAAATAGCAAGAATTTTGCCAGACCCTTCACATTCAAACTATGTAATATTCAAACAACCGAATTCAGCAATCTAAATGTGAAAAAGAATTAGTATAATATTATTAATTCAATACTAGATACATAGATAGATAGATTTTTATTGATTTCCCAAAGGATTACAATTTCACTCCATCTCATCCTTCATACATTCTTCTTATAAAATAAAACGCATACAATAGAATAAGATATAATAAAATAAAGTAAACTAAAATAAAATAAAATAAAACAAAATACAAGAAAATACAACAGAGTACAACAGAAGGCAACAGAATGTAACAGAATGCAACAGAATGCAATAGAATGCAACAAAATGCAACAAAATGCAACAAAATGCAACAGAATGCAACAAAATACAACAAAATAAAGCAAAATACAACAAAATAAAAAATTAAATTAAAATAAAATAAAATAAAATAAAATAAAATAAAATAAAATAAAATAAAATAAAATAAAATAAAATAAAATAAAATAAAATAAAATAAAATAAAATAAAATATAATATAATAAAATATAATAAAATATAATAAAATAAAACAAAATAAAACAAAATAAGATAAAATAAAATAATAAACAAAATAAGATAAAATAAAATAATAAATAAAATAAAATAAAATAAAATAAAAAATAAAATAGAAAATAAAATAAAAAATAAAATAAAATAGAATATAATAAAACCAACATAACAAACCAAAAGAAAATCCATGAGTAACAGCCTGTTATATCTTACATTAGAACCACTCTTCTATATAATTATAGTCCTTTCTTTTTCCAACATCCTCTCTTCGGTCTCACTCCTTGTACCATTATTACACTTTGTCCTTTTCTTTCACTATTCGTCCTCTTTTCTTGCTTTTCATTCTTTCATACTCCTTTCTGCCTCTTCTTTCTTGTCGCCTCTACCTCTAGTTTTTAGCACTTTCTCCTCTTCGTCCCATTTCCACCATAAACCATCTATCTGAATCTTGTCATATTTAATCCAAGTCTTCCTTCCTCTTTTCCATTTGTTTTCCGCGATTTTTCTCAGTTCCTTTTACATTTCCCGCTTTCCCTCCATGAGGTCGCTCTCCAGTCTTTCCTTTTCTCCCTTAAGCTTATATTTTTTAGACATTATGCCTTTCTTCTGCTCCAAGCTTCCTGTTTTCACTAAAATCATATCCTTTCTCCCTTTTTCCTTCTTTATACTTTCTATTTCCACTTTTTCCGATTTTTCCAATTTTTTCCGTAATCTCTTCTACTACCTTTTCCTTATCCTTTTCGTTCAAATCTACTTCTTTTATTATAATATTCCTTCTCCTCTCTTCCCTCTCCTTTCTTTCTAACTTTTTCCCTATAGTAGTAATCCTACTCCTTATCTCTTGCCCCTTTTCCTTCTCATTCTTCTCTCTTAATTCTTCCCTTCCTTTTCTCTCTATCTCCCCCTCCTTTCTTCCAGCTTATTCTTTTTTCTAATTTTCTCCTTCAAAGCAGTGACATCTACTGAGGATCGGTAATCACGAAAGTGAGCACAGCCGATAAAGAAAATGTTGAGACGGGTAGAGAATTAAGGAATACAAAAGGAGGGATAAGAGTGAAGAAATCGGTGAAAAAAGTGGGTAGGGGCGGTGAATAGTGAACCAGGATTAGATGAATGGTACAGAAGGGCAGAAGCAGGAGGAGAAGTTAAGGATGAGAGAGAGGGGAAGAATAAGAATAAGAAAGTAGAAGCACCAAAGCAGCGAAAGAATAAGGCGGAACAAAATGAGGAAAAGAGGATGTAGAAGAGTTTAAAAAGGTGATACAGAAAATGAGACAACAGGAGATGATTCAAGGATTAGGCGATTGTATAGAAAAGAAAATTGAGGTAGAGATGGGGAAACTCAAAAATGAAATAAAGGAGGAAGTGTCAGCTGTAGCGTCATTTACTGTCAAAATATTGTATGTGTACTTGTAGGTATTTCTTGTAGCCACGTTATTGGTTGCGCTTGTGTCGGTATTTGTGTGTATGTATTTATTATTTTTTTACCTGGAAGAATCTCCCTCTTTTTTGTTTTGTGCTAAGTGTGTTGACAAGCCTGTGTTTATTGATATTTGTGCTGAGTGTGTTGGCAAACCAGTGCTTATTTCTGGAGTATTTTTCGAATAGCGAATGTATGAGCGATGTATTATGTTCTCGATCTTGAGATTTTTAGCTGGGTTGGTGGCATTTCTGGTTCAGTATCCATTCTGTTGCTGTCACACAGACATGAACTCACACCACTGCAGCCAAATCGGTCGCTTTATGTTTATCATACTTATTGTTAGTACACTTGCACGTGTTCGTATATGTTTGTAAATCACTGGGGACTACTGTGCATACAACTCGCGAGCGGTAGAAACAACGTCTTGCTTGTTTGACTGCCTAGCGAAGAGTGAACAATAGTAGTAAATTTAAAAAACCGACATTCCAAATCCTTTATTTCAATTAAAAACAAAATTGAAGAAATGCTTAGATCCGCTAAAAACGAAATATATACTCAATTATATACTCAATTTTTTCTAATGTAAAAGCTTTCGATCCAGCTAATTCTACAAAAATATCAAAAAATAAAATATTTCAGTTTCATTTTTAATGGTAAACAAAATCTATTCACTTCTGAAGGAACATAATATTAAAAATAAAACTTGCAGAATATTCAAAAATGTTATTGCTCAAATACTTACAATTGGTAGTACTTGCTCTGCTTAATTAGATACAGATTAAAGATGATACGGTTTCCTTCTTATTTAAGTAAATTCTGTCAGTAGAAACTCCAGATACATACATAATGTATCTGATCGTTTTGGGACCGATTATGTTTCTGCACGTAGTCTTTAATATTAACACCGTCAATGATTGAAGAATTGTACTATCAAATTTCGTGGCATTTGCATAAAATGTAGCATATTTTGTGGAATTAGTACTTTCTGTGGTTCTTTCAGTCATGATAAGACGCCTGTATTCAGAAGTTTTAGTTAGATTTTATACAGATTACATTGTAATATAGATCTGAATTTGTAGGAATAGACTTGGTTGCCATGTCGACTCATACCAACATGACTCAAAACCGATATCATTATCACTAGATTTATATTTGCTAGATCATTATACAAATATGATATACGCGGTCGAAAATTTTTAACGATATGTTAAAAAAACAGGTCTTAATGCTTCTGTGGCTCAGTCACAAGTAGATCTTTTGTTTTTTATTTGAATGAAAATCAGGAGATAATGTCTGAGGATTGTCTCTACGCACGCACGCACGCGCGCACGCACGCACGCGCGCTATTATAATTTTATGTGTGTGTATATATATATATTATTATAATTAAATAACTAAGAAAAATAACAAGACAAATAAAAAAACAAATTAAGAAAAAAAGCCTTTTTAAGATTTGCTTGTTTTTGCTTCATTTTGAAAAAAATTGCGAAGAAAGGAATATAAAAGTTTTTGTCTTTCCACTTATTTATTTACACTTATTCGTGTAATTATCTATCTTTATCATTTTATATCATTATCATCTTATAATATTATTTAATGAAGATATTCTTTAAAATGTTAGTTTCGTAACAAAACAAGCATTAGATCGAACATTGGTCACTATAATTGTAATTAGACGTTGTTCTAATGATGTTTGATATACTAAACAACAGTTTGCTTTCTTTAATTGATTAGCATCGAATAAGTGAGAAAATAAAAACTTTTTTTCTTTCTCTTCTTGTGGTTTTCTCTAAAATGGAGAAAAAGACTTCTTTTTTAGTTTATCAATTTTCTACACATTTCTGATTGTTAAGTTTTTACCTTTTAATTTATGATTTGGAGTTAGTTTAAGATACTGGTTGATAACTTTCACTGATATATATTTCACTTAAAAAAAAAAAAAAAACACATGGTACAAAAGAAAATTAAACGAATAATGGCTTAATGTAACTTATAACTATGAAACGAACGGCACGCGCAACAATCTAATTTTTTTTAATAACAATGGTTTTACTTTTACTGATCTTCTGATCTGATCTATATTGAATATTTGTTCTAACTGTTCTTACGGTTCTTACGACTATTCTGATCTAGCGATTACTACGGCTATAATTTATAGACTTCTTACTTTGCTTTCTTTCTCTTTCTTTCTTTCTCACTCATCGTCTGTAATTTACGCCATCTCTACAGACGGAAATTATCGACTGATATTTCTAACATTGATGTTTTGATATTTAAATTCGGGATACTCTATATACATATATGTATATATATGATACAACAATAACATCAATAATATGTAATATATACATAAATATTTCAATTATGACAATGCAAAAATTATTTTGTGCACTTTGAGTGGTATCATTACATTAACATTAGAATATGCTGTATCAGTAGATGAATATACATGTATGTATGAACTTGTGATTTTTTAACATATATGTATTTACCATATATACTTCTAGGAAATGTGGGAAAACTAATAGTTTTTTAAATCTGTATCTGTTAATATTTCCTTCCTTTTTAATAAGTACTATTACAAGCTCCCAAAGTCAGATTTTTATAACAATTTTTATGAATACTTCCAATTATTTCCAATTGAGAAAAATCATTTAATCATATCTGTGAAATATTAACTAGGATGTACTTTAAACTTAATCAAAAGATCTAATGTTACGAAAGTTTATAGTTATTATTTAAATCTAATGTTACGAAAGTTTATAGTTATTATTTAAATCTAGCTCAATATCTGTTACTTAATTTGATATTCAGGATATTAACTAAGGACTCATATGAAATAAGTTCAAAGGAGAAAAGAAGAATGTGATAATTTTACAAAACAATCCTGTCATCAATTTTTATAGGACGTCGTCGTGGTATTACAATAAAGATCATAGAATTGATTCTCTTTATATAACGTCGCGTTTTTTGCGTATTTATTTTAAGAATAGGTAAGTGATTCCATTGCTCTGGAAAATTATTACAGAAATGTGTGTATATTAATAATAAAAAGTTGATCAAGACAATTTGTTTTACATTTTTCTTGTTTATCTAGTATATTAATTGGTTTTGGTACCTTTAATTTGTCATTGAATGTTCAATTTAATCTCCATAAAATATTTATTCAAATATTTGTATAATATTATTCTGCGGATTTATTTTTTAAATTCAAAATATTTTGGATTTGGTTTTCTTTTGATTTTGGTTTCTACATAAGAAATATGTTTTATATAAGAAATAAGAATTATGATGATTTGAATTTTATTTATTTTGAGATATATGAATTAATTTAAATTATATTCTGAAAATGATTAAAATTTCTCAAAGAAATGTCTAAAAATATTTTCCGTCGAAATAAATTTATTATATCCTCTCATAAAATTTAATTCAGGTTTTACTTTCATTTTTTTTTTTTTTTTTGTTTGCTTGTTAGGTTTCTTGTTATACAAATTTAATTTTGGAATTTGTAAATAATAATAAGGTGAAAAAATATGAAATAGTGATTTTAACTTCAATATAAAAATTATAATTGATAAATTATTGCACGTGCGAAATTTATTTATTTATTTTCTTTTGACGTATTATAAAAATATTTGTGAATTGTTAAATTTTATATTTAAAATATAAATATAATTTTATGTCATAAAATACGTTTCATTACATTTGATATATTTTACCGTACAAAATGAAATAAAAAAATATTTAGAATGAAACACGAGTAGTGAAAAATGATATGATATTCATTTTTCATCATGAAGTCATTAAAATGAAATAATATTAAATTAAAATACGTATTTATATGCCAAATTGAATTGTTAAATAAAGTTATAATTAAAATAATTATTAATATACAAAAATTATGAAAAGTTCAAATTAATAATTTTATCATTCAAAATATGTTACAGTGAACAATAATATTATATTACACACAATGTAACAATTTGGGGGTCTCGCGCACGGTGTTAGTCGGCTCCAAAAAACAGAAGAGAATTGAGAGACCTTGCATGCAATATCGGTCTTATATAAGTCTTTGTGTCAATCACGTGATTCGAAAGGTAGGTCTAGGTGCACTATTGGGCCGGTCAGTCTCATAAACTTATATTCGCAATTACTTTATAGGCCTAACGATACTGCCCAGGTATGCGTTCCTCAGCTTACTTTTACGTTTATTAGTCCTGGTCGTAGGCCCAAGACCAGCGGGACGCGTCCCCTACAAACAAGAAACAACATCCTATTAAAACACATTATATAGTAACAATTTTTTGGAATCTATGAAATATACGAATGTTCTTCAAAAGAGTCACTTTCGAATCGTATTCAAATGTCTGTAAAAAAGAAATTTCTATAGCAACATGAAGAATAAAGCACTACTCGAATTGTATGAAATGGAAAAAATTATGGTACTTGTATTGACAGAATGTATGATATGTAGATATGAGATGTAATTATTCAATTTTTCAAAAATTTTAAGCAAATGTGAAGAAAGAAAATGATTAAGAAAAAAAATAAATTTTAAGTATGAAACTCTAAAAAGTCGTTATCATTAAAAAAAAATCATCAAAATCATTAAAAAAAGTTATTGAATATTTAAAGAAATTTATTATGGTAAAGGATTCCATTCAGTAGCGGAGGCAGAGACACTGAACTTTTTCCCTGACGCGGGCCGCTCGAGTTGCTCGCTCGAATCTGCCGATTTTTCTATCATGAAAATTAGTTCTCACTTTGTTCATTCTGTCCCGCCGCAGCGGCCTATATGTACAAACTACTTTTCCTATCTTTCTTTAGCTTTAGCAGCTACCATAAAGAAAACAATTTATACATATACATTTATATTTAATGCGAGTTTGTGATCACTTTCAACGCAATAGAGAGATCGATGCAGTGGAGGGGGGGATAGTGCTAGCGATCAGGAAAGTAAGAGTAAGAGCCACATGTGACCTTTCAGTATAAGGAATGTAAAAATTTTTGACTAATGTTGTTATAGATTTAGATATAAAAATTTTGAACGGTAAAATAAATTTGAAATATATTTGCAAATGTATCAAGTATGAGTTTATTTTATTTTAAATAAGTATTTTTATATACTGTGATATTAATAAAAAGAAAATATTCAGTAGAAATAATAATTAATTTTTCATATGAACGTATTTACCATTTTTACAATACATTACATTTACAATTTCAACTACAATAATAATGTAAATTGGAAAAACTTTCTACACAAGTTCTATGAAATTTAAATAAATATTCTCTTTCAATAAGAGAAATAAATAAATTCTTTAAATAAATATTCGTAAGCACATAAAAAATACAATATCTTTATCAAAAGTATACAAAAAGTAATTTATCATAAAACTATAATCTACAATCATAATTCCAAAAGATAACCATAGACAACAAAATAAAAAGAGAAATAAGAATCATAAATGTCACACGGTAAGATGGAATATGGTAGAAAATAAAAAAAAAAAAAAAATCAAGAAGAAGATGGTAAAAAAATGTATCAAAAGATAGAAAACTTGAAAAACATTCAAGCAAGCAAAAAAAAAAAAAAAAAATCAGCAAAAAAAAGGGTACCATGAAGAAGAAGAGACAATCAACATGAACAAAATTTATGAGTAAAGCAATTAATATGGGTATCAGATAAGAATATCAGATGCAAAAATAAAAAAACTCTAGTACGACTTTCAGATAAATGAGGAAACGAAAATTAGAAAATAGAAAGAAGTGGATTAAAAAAACAAAAAATAAATAAATAATTCAAGAACATTAGGAAAAATGGAAAGTTCAGAAAATAGAGGATCAAACTAAAAGCATGGGACATAGAAATGCAGGAATATAAAAATATAAAGCAAAGAAAAAAATGTGTTTGTAGAGGATGAGATAATGAAAAACTTATAACAAAATACAAATAATTTTGAAATACTAACGAGATAGTTTCTTTGAAATATTAATACGAGATATAGTGATAATCAGAAATTACAGAACAATAGTGAACTACTTCACTAATTGTAATTGTACTTTCCTTTTTGTGAAAAAAAAGCCTTTGAGATATTTAAAGCTTTATTTCAATAATAGAATCATAAAACTAATATAATTCCAGGAAGAGAAATTATTTTGGAATAAGAGAAAATGTTCTCTTATAAATAAAATTATAAATTGTCCAAATTTATCACCGTATCTTGTGTTATTGTTGCCATCGTATGAAACATCATAGTAGGAAATTTTGTTATTATATATCGTGATTCATTTGGTTCAGCCGTTATCAATATCGATAAAATGGCTTACTCCAAAGAAAGTATTCAATATGTTTTTTTTTTTTTTTGAACGAGTTTGTGTATCAGTAAACAAATTTAGAAACGGATCCTGCATCGAATCTCGTTAAATGTTATGCATCTTAAGAATGGCGATACAGGTATCGCGATATGCGTACAAAATTATTTGGAAATGTAAACACTTATTGTTAGTTCTATCTCTTGGTTATACATCGAATACTCCATTTTTTAGATCTCCTTCCTAAATGACTCTCAGAAAAAATAACAAACACAGTGGCGCGGTGTGAGCATTTGATGCTGCCAACTGACAGATTTCGATATAATATAAGTTTATGTAGGATTGGGTAAATTAAAGACAAAAATTAGGAATAACGAACTATTCCCATTAATTTTTTATTTCTACTTCAACATTGGAAAAGCAACTTTATCTTATGTCTAAATCAAATAAATGATTTGTAAATCATTTTTGAGTTAACTCAAGTAAAATAACAAATAATCGTAGCACGAAGGATAGTTCAATTATATATATAATTATATTTAACTATATCAGGAACTATTTGGAAAGTTATTTGTAGAAATAAATTTAAAATACAAAATAAGGCAAAAAATTATGTTTGGGCCATTTTCTATAGTTTAATCTAATTGCTGGAATTCTGTACGCGGGACGTTAGTTTTCTTGTTCACACAAGAATTTATTATCTTATTTAGATATACATATTTGAATAAAAGGCAACAGCTCGCCCGCTTTTTCATGCTGGCAAGAAATTCTAATGTCTGTCACGCTCTATCGTGGCTGTTGTAACGCGATCGTTTATCGCTTATTGTTTTTCCCTATTGCCGACCCGCATGTTTGTGTCCTCTGGAAACGGCTAGCATCTCTCTATCGATTTTTTAATTTCACCGCTTTTTAAATGAATTACGTTAGAATAATCAAATGACCCGCACTTTAAAATGATTGACCAGCATTCGCCATCACATTCGCATAAAGCAGGCCCGCCGTCACAAGATATTACGATACATTGTACATACAATAGTAATGTTACATTACGTCACAAATATGAAGTTTACTATTCACAATTTCCGATCCCATTGAAAACGTTTCTTTCGCTATATTTTACCGATACCTCAACGTACAGTGTATCTGATCGGATCCATAATACAGTGCTTTCGTAAGTACCCATAGTCAAGACCGAAAGCGGATGCTTAAGAGGGATGATGTATTTTGCGAATTGTCATCGAAAAAAAGAGTAAAGATGAGCGTTAACTGTTATATCGATACTAGGCACGTGCGGCAAATTTCAGTATTGTTCACTGCATTATAATTTTTTTCTAAAAAAATTTAACATTTTAACACTTTTTTTAAATTGAATACATTTAAACTATTTTAAATTTAATACATACATGCTTTTAAACTAAATAACACAATAAATTACATTAAAGAAATAATTATCAAATAATTATATTAATCTAAATTTCTCTAAAATTTATTGAAATCCTATCCTATAAAAGTAGTTTTTAATATTACCTACTGATACTTTATGTATATCTTACCGTGACTGGTCAAAATGACTAGTCTTTAAAAAAAAATTTTTTTACGTTTTGTTAAGGATTGTTGCGATAAGATTGTATAGATTTAGTAAATGAAACATGGACCACTATAACTGCTGCGAATATACAATTTCTGGAGTAAAATCCTTAATTGAGAAATAGGAATAGTTGAAAAAAACTTGACGCATTCTGTCCCATTCTCATCAGAAATTGCTTTGTGCGATGCAGCATGTGAAAGAATTTCTGATGAAGAAATAACGGAGTGGATCAATGAATGTAGAGAAGCAGAAAAAATTAAAGATGCTGTCGAAGAGACAGATGCTACAAAAGAATTTTCTTATTCACTTTCTGCCACTCCAATAGAGGCAGAAGAAATTAATAGATTATTACATTATCTACAAAAAATTATTGTAACAAAACCAGAAATTGCAAATCATGCAAAATCTATAATAGATTATTATAATTCAAAATAATTTTTATTCATTCTTATTATTATTATTTTTGTTTTATGATATTTCTACCATTATTTATTCTTATTATTTAATGTAATTTAGTATAATTATTAATGTATGTATTAAAAGAATGTTCAACTAGTTATAATACTTATGAAAATGAAGCAATCATTTAAGCAAGCACTGTTATTGTTTGGGCACGATGTGTCAAGCTATATGAGCACGATTCGTATGCTTGTATTTGAAACGGATAGTGACCGTGTGATAAAGTATTATGAGAGAATTATACGGTTCCGATTGATCGGAGATCACTATGAGTGGACTGTATTTTTTATATGTGATAGATTTGCTTACGATTGTATTATCTCGCACGGGTTGTAATTGACCATTTGACTAATTTCTAACGACGTATTAGCGGCGATAGTAACAGTAATAGGAAAAATAACAGTAATAGACAAGATGTAGCTATATAGCAGAAGACTGACTATAGCCCGAATGTATAGCGGTATAGCAAATGTTAAACTGAATTTGATGCACTCTGCGTGTGATTATTGTTGTATTGTTTGTTGATTGCATATTGACGTTCTTGCTGACGGCGAGCCTGTTTTATAGGAAAGTAATGGCAAATGCGGATCAGTCACTTTAAATCGTGAGCCGTTTGATTGCCCTGATGTAATTTCTCTAAAAACAATGAAATTATTAAGTATCGATACAGTAATCGATGTCAATTTTTTAGAAGACACCAAACATAACAGGCAGATCAGCGACCGGGAAAGAAAACAATGAGCGTGGTAGATGTTAGGACTTCTTGCCAGCATAAAAATTTGTGAGCCGTTGTCCTCTAAAAATAGAATAATAAATTATTTTATATGATCAAAAAGTCTTCCATATTTCTAATAATTAGAATTATGGGAAATCGCCCGAATAATTATATTTGTTATTGAAAATAAAATTTGTCTAATTTTGATCCGAAACAAGCATAATATGCCGAAATATCGGTATCATATATTGCTTGTTTGTGTTGTGTGAGTGTTATCACAAACAAGGTGTATAAATTTATATTTATTAAACATTCTTAAAAACAATTTTGAACTAACTAAATTTTCAATCATTTTAAATTATTATTAATAGTAAAAAATATTAAAATTCCTCAAATATTTTCCCATTTACATATTCAAGTTTATATTAAATTTTGAACAATTTTATTACAACTATGCAGTACATTATGAAAATAACATAAATTCTATAATTTATTATAGAATATATAGTTAAAATATTTATATAGTTAATTATTATATAGTTAAAATTACGCTTATTAATTAAAATATTATTTGAAATTTTTCTATAAACTATTTTGTCTATCATGATAATAATGTACTATAAATATTTTGTACAACTATTTTGTCTATGATGATAATAACAAAATTTTGTTATTTATTTAATATATATCTTTAATATTTCATGAAGATACAATGAAAAATACAAACATATTTACGAAATATGTTTTTATATATCTTGCAAAATCGACCAATTTTTGAATGTGTTTACAAATTTGGTACAAAAGGGGCACATTATGTAGTACAAATTATATTTTTGCAAATCAAGGAAAACGAGAAAATCTCCTATTTTACGATTTCACAGGACTTTATTAGAACAAAATTTTTCACACGGTAATTTCTTGACGTAAAAATCATTCCCTGATACTTTGGTCCTTGACCGAACCTGAAGACAACTTATAGCGTGACGAATTCTTAACAAAGTATTTAAAGGGACATACATACATAGGTTTCAGATTTTCTATTTCAAAGCATACTTGCTCTAATGCTGTTTCATTTGTCAGGAAACGAAAATAAAAAAATAATATTTTAAATTCCAAATTAAGAAAAGAATTTTGAATAAACAATTACTTTTAATTCTTTCTAATTTTTATCTTTTGACTCTAACTTCTTATTTCTTGAAATATATATTTATTTACTTTTTATGGAACAATATAAAAAATAAATAAATAATACAATTTTCCTATTTTGAATATTTGTCCTTTTTCATTTCGATTGTTTATCAAATATTTGAAGACTATTCAACAGTTAATAATTAAAAAATAATTCATTTTCCCTTGCAACCATTAATGAAGCCGAATTTTCATGAATTATGAATTTGTCTAAAACAATATCGTAAAACTTGAACTTTAGCAAAAGAAATAGAAAAAGTGATACTATGTCATATACGCAGCATGCCTTTCTTTCATTTAGTTTTCCTTTTATTTCATAACGCAGCGATAATGAATGATAGAATAGAAATAATAGCACTGACAATGAATGAAATAATAGATTAGTACGTCCATATCATCAGTACGTATCATTGGCTTTAATATTTATTATTGTACTTTTGTAACTGTTTTTAAATGCAATATTTATATTTCTATCACGAAGATTTATTGAAAAGAAAATTAACATTCAACAAATTATATTTATGAAAAACAACGATATTATTTGCGTGATTCATATTCAATATAACGAACATGAGACAAATAAAATGAAAAACTATTTTTGTTTTTCATAATATATAAATATAGAATAAATGTATTCTTGAAAATCAGAAATGTCTATTAAATTATTTTTAATATTACTTAAATGATTTTTATTTAAATAAAAATTATACTGTAGTTATTATTTATTACTTATTATTTAATAAAATTATTATTATATAAAATTTTGCCCAAATGATTCAAATGCGGGTAGTCTGGGTCGAATCGGATGATTTTGGTTGAGCTTGTGCGGATTCAGAGACACGAAAAATCCTCTAACTCGCCTATTTCTCTAATTTAGCCATTTTATCGAGTCGACGAACAGAACAGTAACAGAAATGTGGCAACCATGTAAGACTTTTAGGTTTCGGCAACTACGTTTTCGCCAAGGAAACCGAAATTTGCCCGTGTCCCTTTAACTTACTCTTCCTCTTGTCATTACACACAATAGCGAAGGCAATTGGATGAAAGTGCAGACTGATTATTCCCGATTTCGGTGATTTTTGAACATATTGTGAAGGTATTGTGAACAGTTTTTTCCTCTAACTGGTATGTTCTAAAATGTTCTTCGTTTGTGAGGAAAGGCTCCTTCGGAGTATCGATTTCTAAATGATATTTAAGGATCGTTAAAATCAGTGTAGGAATGGTTAGTCTACAAGTTCACTGGGAATCAGAATGAAGGAAAATAAGAATGAGCAACATTTTAAACTCATAAAATCTTAATACTAACATATATATCATTAACTTACTTATACTTTGTATCATTTTTATTAACAATTTATAATAATAAATGATTTCGGTCGTTGAAAATGCAACTCAGTGAGTTCATCTTAACAAATAATATCGTATATCCTATAAAAAAGAAAATATGCGTCGGATATCGTTTCAAAAAATAAATTTGATTTCGAAATTTCGAAACAGATGAGTTTTGCAAGGAATAATTTACACACACAATGTTCTTCTTTATTCTGAACAATATTTGTAGAAATATTTTATTGATAAGTTCAGTGTTTCACAAAATCGAGTTTGCAGGATAAAGATAATTTATTCAGGTTGTGAATTTAAGTTTTTTGTAAATAAAAAAACCGTCATACAGTTAGTTACGAAAGTCTCCATACACCCACAAAATTTGCTATATCTAACTTAATAAAAAAATTTAAGAAAATATACTGCCAAAAAATTGTTTATATTCGCATATTAATACATGATAACCATGATTTGCGTCAATATATTTATGTCTGAAGTAAATTAAAAAAACATAAACTAGTAGGCCACTTTAGAAGTCTTTATACACTTGAACGACGTTAAAAAAACATAATGATTTGTATTATAAATACAGACTTTCGATTTCATAGCTTCAGTGCAATGTCATAGAGTGTAAAATGACCTCGACAATAAGTACATACTTTGTTATAATATATAACACACTATGTCGAGAAGAAAGGAAATTCCTCTAGATTAGCAATTTAGTGGTACAACTACGAGAAGAAAGGAAATCTTATAGAGAACTCGCTTATATGATTAAAATAAGTCGTGCAACAGTACAGTCAATAATAAAAAATTTTAATTTGAGAGGTACAACTTCTAACCTAGATCTAGCCGTCCAACAAAATTAAATGCTCGTGATGTTCGTACTATAATTCGTAAAGTGCAAAATAATTCAAAAATTAGTGCACCAAAATTAACGCAACACATTGTGGAAACCACGAGCAAGAATTGTTAATCAGAAACTGTGAGAAGAATATTGAGAAAAGCACAGAAGAGTAGCGAGAAGAAAATTCCGTTTATATCCGTTTATATCCAGTAAATCAACAGAAACGACTTGAATTTGCCAAATAATATATTAATAACGATTTTGAATTTTGGAAAAAAGTTGTATTTACAGATGAAAGCAAGTATAATATTTTCGGATTTGATGGTAGAGGAAAAGTTTGGAGAAGAAAAAACACGGATACTAAAATTTAATTCCAAGTATTAAGCATGGTGAGGGATATGTATGATGTGTAGTGCAATTGCAACATTCGGAACGGGAAATTTAGTATTTTGAAGATATCATGGGTCGTCTAAAATATTTGAATATATTATGATATAATTTGCCAATTTCAATTGAACGTTTGGGCATGGAAAATGAATGGGTGTTCCAGCAGCATAAATATCCAAAACATACGGTGGTTGTTAAACATTGGTTATTGTGTAATATAACACGGCAATATATTTAATATATATTGTGTAATATAATACCCCAATCGCCAGATCTTAACCCCATCGAGCATATTTTGGCAGAGTTAAATAGTAGAATCAAAAAATATCATATTACAAATGAAAAATCATTAAAAATTAATTTACAAAAAGCTTGGAACAAAATTACTCCAGATATTACAAAAACATTAATTTTGCCGAGAAAATTACAGGCCGTTATTGATGCAAAAGAAGAGTCTACCAGATATGAATACAACATTGAGTTTAGTTTTTTTTTTTTAGTTTTACGTAGATATCATAAGTGTATGAACACTTTTGTGGCTTTATATTTTACATTTTTTTGTTAATAAGTTTAATAAACAATGTTATTTCTTTAACACGTCTAAATTTAATTAAGACACAATTTTATATAAAAAAAATAGCTTAAATTACTATATTTGTTATAATAATTAAAATTTATGTGGTATATGAAATCTTTTGTGACTGACTGTATCTAATTATGTTGTTGTTCATAAACATATCATATTTCAATCAATTTTTTTTAATACTTTTAAATAGATGTTAATAGTCAAATATATACTAAATTTTTCATCCCAATTTTCATCAGTCGTTGCTGATCGTTATATGCCTTCATTGATAAGGTACCGCCACGTTCAATTCAATAAATAATTCTCGTAACAGCAATATTGTACATATTTTTTTATTTTAAT
This sequence comes from Frieseomelitta varia, assembly GCF_011392965.1. NCBI lineage: Eukaryota > Metazoa > Arthropoda > Insecta > Hymenoptera > Apidae > Frieseomelitta > Frieseomelitta varia. The sequence goes on along the minus strand of NW_025110482.1, from coordinate 1,444 downwards.
TCTCATCATTAGTAGTGCTGGTGTGTAAAATCGGTACGACAAGACACGAAAATGGTAATGAGGTGCTCAGGACCATATTACAATTCGATACATTAAATAATAAAAATAAATAATGGTGGAAGTATTACAAAAAAAGAATAATAATAGAGTAAATAAACATTATTTTGAATTGTGATAATCTATTACAGATTTTTCATGATTTGCAATTTCTGGTTCTGTTGCAATAATTTTTTGTAGAAAATGTAATAATCTACCAATTTCTTCTGCCCCTATTGGATTCGTAGAAATCCGAATGTAACGTAATTACGAATGAGATTCTTCTGTAGCATCTGTTTCTTCAGCAGTATCTTGCCAATTCTTTCTGCTTCTCCACATTCATTGATGCACTCTGTTATTTTTTCATTAGAAATTCGTTCATATGCTGCATCGCACGGAGCAGTTTTTGATCAGAAACTAACAGAATGCATCAAGTTTTTTTCAGCTATTTCTATTTCTCATTTGGATTTTACTCCAGGAATTAAATATATTTGCAGAGAATATAGTGGTCCATGTTTCATTTAAAATTAAATGATTTTTTCATTTTTTTGTTTCACTAAATTTATAAAGTCTTGTCGTCACTGTCTTTAATCAAACGTAATATTCTTTTTTTTAAGGACCGGTCATTTTGATGGTAAGAATATACATGAAGTATCAGTAGGTTTAATGTTAACAACTACTTTTACAGGAGTTTCAATAAATTTTCGAGAAATTTAGATTAATTACAGTTATTTGATAATTATAATTTACTGTTTTATTTATTTAATTTTATTTAGATTTATTTAGTTTATGTATGTATTAAATTTAGAATAATTTAAATGTACTTAATTTAGAAAAAGTGTTAAAATGTTAAATTTCTTTAGAATCGAATAATATAGCAAACAATACTGGAATTCGCCGCATGTGTCTAATGGGGTTTCCATTGAAACCCCATTATCGACACAGATTTCTCCGACACTGTTTTCACCGACAATATTTCATCGACTCCAGATTTGTCCGAGCGACTTTACCCAACAACAGTTTTTGTTATCGATAATGATTGACCGACAACAACAATTTAGACAATTACATATCGCCACAGACGTTGCCTCAGTTTGCGTTCGGCTATGGACTTTATTCCTTCTAGTATATCGAACAGAGTTATAATCATTCTTTTTTTTTTTTTTATTTGCGCTATAGAATACTCTAAAGCAGCTATTAGCAGCACGCACATTGCTGTGCATACTAACAGTACAGAAACAGTTTCACAGACTTCTGTACAAGGATTACACTGATATACAACTAAGACGCATGTTTGCTATTGACATACTTATAACTAGAACTTACAACTAAGAGAACTGTTACTGAGAAGTACAGCGAAGCACTTGTTACAGATACCAACAATGGCTTTTGAGAAATTTGTGAATAA
>NW_025110481.1:0-39670 GCF_011392965.1 Frieseomelitta varia | reverse complement strand
TTTGTTTTTTTTTTTCTTTTATACTAAATAACAATAGTTTTATGATATTTTGGATATGATGTACAATTTAACAAATCTGCTTATTTTTTGAACCATTATTTTTCGAGAAATTCGTGATCTTTCAAATTCGGTTCTGTGATAAGTACTCAGTAATCAAATACAGTCTTCCCTTCGTGGCCAGATCCTCTCTTTATTCTATATTTCTTTTCTATATTTCTTACGAAGGAGACATTTTAAACATTCGTTGGGATTTTCTAAGTTCATTAGAGACTCGATTTGATTATAAATCATAAAAAGCTGAATAGTGAACGAGCTATCTGCCTTCGAACAAATACAAAATCGCATCGTCGCTAACAAATACTTAGAATACGTTATTAACTATGAGAAAAATGATTTATGACAAAAGTGACTACAGCAATTAATCAGTTTAACGGTAAACTAATAACGGTATTTCAAAATCTACGCTCATTTTTTATAACTTTTTTATTTTCAGGATGATAAGATACTACTTTTAAATTGACATAACTTCGAGAAAAAAGATCGTACGAAAGCTGTACAAAAGCTTCATATTAAAATATAAAATCTTCATTGTGAAAATCCTAAGTTCATCTTTTTGAAGATGTTTTTATATTTTTATATTTTATATAAATGTTTTATATCCTTAAGCAAAAAAAATTTTGTTCTCGAAAATTGTGAAAATATAAATGTCTCTAGATGATAGAATTACGTCGGTCATATCTATGTTCGCGGAACAAGAATCGTTTTATTCACACACAAGTTCACACACTTTGCACTTTTCCCGGAGTAATTTCTTCACCATTGCTGCACTTCAGTAGACAGGAACTGAAGTGAACTGCCTGACCATTTATATTCGCATGTCGTTTACTTAACTTGAGTATTGACTTGTCTATAGTTAGAGCGTGATGCTCTGTCTAATTATCTTGACCTTGTCTTGGCGACTCCTCGTTTACATATATTCCAACACTAGAATTAGTGAAAAAATTTTTTCATAAGTAGAGTCACCGTGATTTTGAAAACTGAAATCTCTCTTTACGAGTTCTTAAAATTTGCTGCACGAATTTTTTTCGCTATTTTACTGAATTTTAAATATTATGGTTAAACAACAAAAATTCAAGAGATCCCAAATTTCATCGTCTAACTCTAATGTTATTAACTTAATGTTAATATTATGTTAATTTAAAATATCGCCAATTTTTCATCAAGTATACGCACAATTTTATAAATGACTATATTATGTATTTCGAATTCCTTCAGATATATAGAATCATATCTTGCAAGAAATATTAGTTGCCTTAATCAAATTCAAAATTGTTCAATTTCTACCATTGTGCTTCAGTACCCTGTCGATGGTGAATTGTATCTAATTTTAGTAGTATTTTAGAATAATTTATTAAAAATAAAAATACTACAAAGATACGATCTGATTTTAATGATAAAAAAAAAAATCACGTCCAAAGAATTAATAAGTTTTGACTATATTCCGAAGTTTATATTTATTTTTTATAATTTTCCTATCATCTAATTCAGGATATATAATTATGCATCTACTTAAAACATACAAAATTATGTTTTGCGAACAAACATTTATCAGTCAGGTCCAAAATTGACCAATATCTACCATTCCAGTAATTTAAGATGACAGGGTTACAACAACAATAAATATAATATTTGATTAAAGTAGCTTCCTAAATTTTAAAAAAAGCAGTATAATCACGATCATTAAATATTTAAATGAACCTAACACGATAGTTAATTCTTTTGAATTATAATTCTCGAAAATTTTTCTAGTTGAAAATTAGTTTAATTGAAAAGTTAAACAAAATCAGTGTACTTTTTCTCAGCCTTTCCGTCGCTATTGTCTCAATCAAGTCAGCTTAGTCTTATTTTCGAGTTTGAGGAGTTTCATATAGTTTAATCGATTGTTAATATTGTATGTATGTATTATAGCACTGAGTAAATAAAAATTATCTGGGTAGTATCTCAAGAGATATCAAGAAGTATTAAGAGATAATTGAAACTACATATCTATTATTTCTTCGGATGTCTATAATGTGGTTTCTATTTCAGCGACGAATAATAAAACAATGAAATAATTATTTTAAATTAGATATCTTTGTATAAAAATACTAATAAATTTACATTTTCCAGTAAACTTGTCCGCCTTGAATTAACAATATTTCTAGTTGTGGAAAATCTTTCAGAGCTAGCCAATGTTGTTGGTACATAAATATTTTTTAACAAGTTTTACTAATCTTGGATATCTGTTTTCTTCGTTCATCATTCTGATGAAGTTCATGCACGTACTTTGATTATTTAAGTATAATATCAGGTTTAAAGTTCCTGAACTTGAACAGAATTATTATCGATATTAAAAAAGTTCTCAATATTTGTAGCAAATACTGACATTGAATTCAATGAATAGTACTGAATATAAAAATGGATTTTTAATTAAATGTTCTAAGAAGTTCTAAAATTCCTTTATTACTTTATACAAATTCTAAAGATACAGATTTTAAAATATCTGTTCCATGAAAACATTATGCAAAAATATTCCATAAAAACAGGTATTTTTGTATACAAAGTTCAAAGTTTTGTATATAAGTTTTTGTATATAAGTTCAAACAGAATTTTTTTTTAAACCGAAAAAGGTTTTTAATTTCGATTTCTGCTTTTGTGTACATTTCTAGATAAAATGATCATGAAATATATTGATTTTAGGACAAAAAATCGACCCATTCGGAAATACGTCAATTATTTAAACGTTATTTTCTTTGCTGCATGCTTTCCATAATTAAAAAGTAATGAAAATAGTCTAACCATAATATATATTTGAATTGTATCAAATGTTTTCTATTCGAAATGACAATGAGTGTTTGATCGTTTTACTTTTTTCTTCGACAAATTTCATTTCTTTATAATACGTTAACAAAACTTACATTCGACTATATGATATGAGATATTATGAAAAGGGGAAAAAAAAAACAAATTGAAATAACAGAAGGAAAGGGAAATGAGGAAAAAGTAGGAACAGAAGAAGGAGAATGATAAAAGCACTCGAATTAGAAAAATGAATTCCAAAAATGCGGAAATGACGATTAAAATTGCCGGAGAACAGGTAGTCCAAGTTAACACTGACGAAATTTTTCGAATTGTCAAAAGAGAATCGTTTTTATGCATTTTATTTACTAATGTGTGACTAATTGTTTGTGTTTTTGCTTGTTGATTCGTATAGCTGTCGTTAAAATACACATGTACTCACTGACTCTACCAATCGTTTCGAACGAGTAAGCCAGCGTTTGTATCAACTTCGTCAAATGTTGAAACACGACCGACTTCAAACAAAGACTTTTAAATGAAAAATTTTAGTAAAGGAGGACGAATAAATTCTTGCATGTACAAGCAAACTATTAATTGTATCTTGTGATACATTCTAAATGAATTTACCGGACATTCAGAGATCTATAATATTCTCTAAGGTCATCTTATTTTGCTTTATGTAATAGATTATTTCTAAAGATGTTTGCTTCATGATAGAATATTTTTATACATTAGATTTTTTAAATTAGTCTTAACCTGAAAAAAAATATTTAATAAGAAATACATATTTCTATGGTAATTAGTCTTAACCTGAAAAAAAATATTTAACAAGAAATATATATTTCTATAGTAATTATATTTATTAATGAAATGAAAATTTGTATATTTAAAAGTTTATTATTTTAAAAAGTTGTTTATCAATATGTTCGAAACAATTAACTATAAAGATACACATCAATATCATTACTATTATTGGTTATGATTTTGAGACAGATGTAATTACTTTTAATATGTATATATATATGTACATTGGAAACAAACATATAATATTGCTAATATAATATTGTTATGCAATAAATTTTTTCACGATTTCTTTGTATCTGATAAGTACCAAATGAGATAACTTGAGTATTAGATTATGCCATTTCTCGGATAATTTACTTTTTCTTTAATATAGAACTCTTCCTTTTAAAAATATATAATTTCAGATATATATAAATGTATTTCTTTCGTGTTTTTGAATGTTTTTCCTTAAAAAAGAGTTTCGAAGAAAATGAACTACTCAGATGGAGCAAAATTTGGTGAGTATGGTGGATGTGGCAAAGCATTCCAATCAAAGTCTAATGATTTTTGATGAGTCATAAGAAACATATGCGATCGTGCGTTATCATGATATAAAACAACATTTTTTTAGAACATGAGTGATGATTTCTTCCATTCTCTTGTATTAGTGCTTCTGATCTATCCAATTTGCACAGTATTTGTCACTATCAATGATCTGATTTGGTAGAAGCCTATAAAAAGTATGCTTTTACGAACCCACTGAACTGATCTTTTTATTTAAGATACAACTAAGTTTTGGCGGTTGTCAAAAATAATCCATTCCTCGTAACCATTGATAATTTGCTTTAAAAAAAATAGTTTTTATTTCACCTTAACAAAGAATCGCAAATTAAAATATGCTCGATTAAATTTTTCTCGGATAATTCGTACAGAAACCACGCATCACATTTTTTTTTCATACGTACATGTAGCAGCTTACATACATGTAAAGTAACAAATTTACGTGATATTTCCAATACATTCACAATTTTTTCCTTATTTTAGATTTTATTGAATTAAATTCGCAATTTCATCCCCCTTAATCGTTAAATGTCTACCATTTCGTTCTGGGACGAACCCATAAATATATAAGAATATTGTTGGTTTAAGTTTAAATACGCCGATTACATTGTGCAACACAGAACGAACATTTTTCCGCATAGATATAAATTAATTTTGACAGAAACGCCATCAATTAACTAAATTAAATTTTGTTTTTAGATAAACTAGACTTAATTTATTGCAATGCCACTTATAATGTACAAGAATAACTTTAAAATATTGTTAAATATCTATATGTATGTGCATGTTTGGGATACATAAGATCACATTTGCATATTTGTAATGCATACTTTTTGTGCATAAATAGCATATACTTTTTACATTTATCGTATAGAAACATCCATTTTCTAATTATTAGAGATACATTAGATACATTAGAAAACATACATTAGAGTATATTGGTATATTAATATACAAAGTGTCCATAAAGTCTCTTTACAATTAAATTTCAAAAATTTATTACAAAGGCATTTATAATATTTATTCTATGTATTATACTTGTGGTTATAGTTTTTTATCACATTGCATTTCAAGTGTTGATGAATAAGATGTTAAATGAACTCTTTACAAAATGGCTACTCCTCAAGAGAAGGCACAGTGTGTGTCATTGGTTTATTTAAACCAAATCGGATCTGCAGACTCAACGAAACTTCAGAACTAAGTATGGAAGACATCCACAGTCACGTCCATCAATTCGTGCATGGCGCAAGAAATTTATGGAGACAAAAATCGATCGTGTAAGAAATCGAGTATCGTCTTGATGTGCTTCATGCAACTAGTAGTACCCATATAGAGGTGTATTAAATGAAGTGAAGAAAACTTAAATACATATGTCTCATTCTGTAATAGTTTCCACTTATCTGTCTTTTCATTTGCCTATGTAATAAATTTTTAAATTGTAAAGAGACTTTATGGACACCCTGTATTAATCAATGATTCGTAGTAACGATGTACAAACAATAAGAATATTATCATTCCCTACTAAAATATATCGAAACAAATATAAACAATGCAGTACCGTAATTAATAATCATAAGAACTTACGTTAGTTGGGCTGGTTTGAGTAGTTTATTTTTTGAGATATGACGTAGTATATGAAAACATAATTCATTATCGTTACATTTAATTATTGTCGTTATATTTAAATTGATTTAAATAGTAACAAAAAATATTTTATAAAAAAGTTTAAGTATTCGAATGCAAATAAATAACACACACACATATATATATATATATATATATATATATATATATATATATATATATATATATATACACATTGAAAGTTGTAATTATTTACAATTAAAAACACCGACTTGTGTTCCTTAATAAATTAAACGTGCTTTATTGTACAAAGTAATCCCGAAGTCATGATGATTTTTCATATGAAAATAAATTAAAAATATGAAATAGAATCTTTCTATTTGTGATCACGTTTCCGAAAAATTAAATTGAAAAAATCAAATATATTTGAACTTGACTATTTTCTGATTTGATGACACAAATAACTGATAGAAGTTTATTCTACATATGAAAATTAGTTGAGAACAAAATATCCTTAAACAAAATTCGAAGTTTCATTTTCCAATAGATAAATGAAAAATTTCTTGGTTATATACATACATATACATATATGTATATCGAATTAATTCTTGATTGAATGTAATCAAATTCTATTTCCTCAAAAACAAAATCTTTAACAAACAAAATTTATTTTCCATTGTTTGCTTATGTACTATAACTGCTTGTTGAATCGAGAAAAGGTCAAAATCATAATATATATATGAATATTTTATAAATTTTCTAAAGATAAAAAAAGTTTTATTATATATTTTTGATTTATTTTTGTCTTTCCAGTTATATATTTGTATATTTAAAAATCATTATTAGTTTCTTTCTAAACCAAGTACGTATGTCCACTGCGCTGTATAACGGCGCGAAAACTGGAAATAATAATAAAAATTGGAATAAATAATAATAAGAATAATAATAAGAATTTATTATTTGAATAATAATAAGAATTTTATTATTTGAATAATTTTAACCGTGAATAATAGTATCTTTTTTTAAATTTAGTGTTACAGTGACCAATTACAAATAATTCCCAAGAGCCAACGAAATATTTTTTATTTTAAACGGTTGGCATGTTTGCTACTGCATTTTCAATTAATATCAATCTGTTACCAGTGAACATGCAATCAGATATACAATTCAAGGAAAAATTTATTCAAATGTCTTTTATAAACTACACCTGTCTGAAGAAAAATATTCAGTAATTCACAAAAATGCGCTGTTCATGATGTCCCTTTGACAGGAGTACTTATATTTGCGAACAGATGAAATATACAATTAATTTTCCCATATAAAACACACAAAAAATAAAATAAAAACAAAAATTTTAAACGAGCATCTTGAAAATACTTTTTGTATGGCCACTATCTGTATCAAACCAGACATTGATGAACTTTGTATCTAAAAAACAAATTCAGTGTTCTTATTAAAAATATTTTTTTAATTAATATGAATATATTTTTATAATCAATGTATTGTTTCACTATAAAAATTGTTTTAATATCCTCATATAGGTTATTATACTAATACAAAAATATGTAAGCTATGTGCGGCCCTCAACAAATTTTTATTAGTCAATGAGGTTCAGAAGATCTGAAAAGTTGAATATCCATGTTCTAAACTATAATTCTATCATAATATCCAATAATAAATCATAATAATCCTATCATAATAGCTGAATGTACTTTTGTTTTTTGAAAAATATACTTTTCTTAATTATTCTTTTTCTCTTTTTCTTATCCCTAATTCGATTTTATCTAATTTTTCAGTAGTTATTGAATGAATATTTTATTTGATCTGTGAAATAAACGAATTCAGAAAAAAGTAAATTTAATTTGTATTAGCGGGTGCGCATATATTTATTTTCGTATTTATTCCGTTATCTCTATCGTAGAAGTATAGATGGTATCCTTAATTTCAACTGTTTCAATAAATGTTGATGAAATGATCTGCTCCAAAGGGAGTACTTAATGCCCCATCTTTCGAACAAGTTTGAACGTCTTCATGTACTAAGTTAATAAAATTACTTGCTCAACTAAAATGCGATGAATTAAAAGATTTAGGAATAAGTCCAGCATCAAACTTTGTACATAATATAAATATAAAATATAAATTAAATAATAAATATAAATTAAATACATACGATGTTACAATAATAGTGTAACAATAACAAATATATACGCAGATATATATGTTGTATTAACAGAGAATATATATCCCGCATGACTTCTGAATAACAGTTTCAATAATCATGGTATCCTTTACATCTTTTTTAGAAGACATGATGTAGATTTTACACTGTAGAAAAATCAGAACACCAGATGTGAAAATTTCACATACATAATAAGTAATTCTCTGTTTGAAAAAGTATAGCTACATAATAAGTAATTTTCTATTTGACATTTTGGACGGCAATAAATCATTATGTTTGTAAATGTTATATATACGTAAAACTGACTTATAAACGTAAAATTGACACATGGATAAACAAGATAATAATTAAAGACACAGACGAAGTATATGAATAGAACAATGTATTGTTTCGGCCCACGATTTCGAAGTACCGACACACTCTTACTATTTTCGTATTACATTTTGTCGTACTGATCCAAGCAGGTTTTGCACAGTAGGACTGTTAGTGATAAAAATTAAAATAAAAAAAATATAGACAGCGTTGCCAGAACTGTTTTGAAAATTATTTATTGAATTGAACGTGGCGGTACTTCATCAATAAAGAAATATAATGGTTTAAAGCAGCAATTGAAGAAAATTAAGATGAAAATTTGTTATATGTTTAAATATTAACATATGTTTAAAAGTATTAAAAAGAATTGATTGAAATGTGATATTTTGTGAATAATTATATGCAACGTTGTTTATTTAATGTGTAAACTCATAGCCTGAATCAATTATCTTTATCTCCTAAACGCAAGTTTATGAAATATTTGACTTATCAATATTTCTACAAATATTTGGAATAAAGAAGCACATTGTGTGCTGTAAATTATTCCTTATCGCCCGTTTCGAAATTTCGAAGTCAAATTTATTTTCTTAAACGATACCATGCGCATGTTTCCTTTTTCATAGTGCGATGTTACCTGAATTCACTGAATTGTATTTTTTACGACCAAAATTACATTTTTATAAATTGTTAATAAAAATGATACAAACTGTAAGTGACTTAATGATATATATGTTAGCATTAAGATTTTATGAGTTTGAAATATTGTCCATTCGTATTTTTCTCCATTCTGATTACTAGTGACATTGTATGTACATTAACTGCTCCTTCACTGATTTCGACGACTCCTAAATATCATTTAGAAATCGATATCCGAACGACCCTTTCCTTTAAGAGTAAAATCTAACATACTCGTTAGAGGGAAAAACTGTTCAAAATACCTTCACAATACATTGAAAAATCATTAAAATAGGTGAGAAAGTAGCCAGTCCACACATTCACCCAAGTGTCTTCGGTATTGTGTGTACAAAAGAAAAGCGAATTAAAGAGACATGAAAAGGCAATTTTCAATTATCCTGACGAAAGCGAAATTATCACTAAGTACCAAAACTTAAAAGCCTTATATGGTTGCCACATTTCTGTTATTGTTCTGTCCGTCGACTCGATGTAATGGTTAAACTAGCGAAATAAGCGAATTAGAGGATTTTTCATATGTCTCCGAATCCGCCCGATTCGAATTATTCGATTCGACCCGCACAATCAACTATCGGCATTTTAATCGTTTAAGCAAAATTTTATTTGAATAATAAATAATAAACAATAATTAAAAGTATAATTTTCATTTAAATAAAAACATTTAAATAATATCAAAAATAATTTAATACACATTTCTGATTTTCAAGAACACATATATTTAATATTATATAAAACAAAAATAATTTTTTATTTTTTTTGTCTCATATTCATTATATTGAACATGAATCACGTAAAAAACATCATCGTTTTTTTATAAATATAATTTGTTGAATGTTAATTCTCTTTTCAAAAAATCTTTGTGATAGAAATATAAATATTGCAAATAGTTACAAAAGTACAATAATAAATATTAAAGCCAATGATATGTATTGGCTTTAATATTTATTATGAAATAATTCTATCATTTCATTCATTTTCAGTATTATTATTATTTTTTTATTCATAATTGCTGCGTTATAAAATAATAGGAAAACTAAGATGAAAGAAGGGCATGCTGCATATAAATATAATATAGTATCACTTTTTCTATCCTTTTCGCTAAAATTCATTCAAGTTTCACGATACTGTTTTAGAAAAATTAGTCAAATTCAAAATTTTGCTTTATCGATGGTTGCAACAGAAAGTGAGTTATTTTTTAATTAATGAAAATTGAATTCTCTTCAAATATTTAATAAAAAATCCTAATAAAAAAGAAAAAAATGTTCAAAATAAGAAAATTTGTATTATTTATTTATTTGTTACATTGTAGCGGCTAGCAGATGTCGGAGAAGAGACGTTTTCTCAGACAGCAAAGTTAGAAGAATTTACGACTCACGTGGCGCCGACGCTATTGAATTGAAAAGGCTAAAGTCAGTTTTGTAGTGCGTTAGACCGAATGTCCGCACTTATAGTTCTAGAAATATAGTCTCAATAGCATTCCTGCGAAGCGTCGTAAACTCTTCGATTCCTAAGGGCCACCCAGATCAACATCTGGAAAATACTTGGAGAAAGTGAGTGAGGCCCAGAGGAAACCCTACTACACCGCCACAATTCGGGGAAAATGGGTCCCGGCGAAATTACAGCCCCACTCTCGAGAAAATGCGTCTCGAACGCAAGGAGTAGGCGGCGCAATTTCGTGACAACCTAATTGGTCAAAACCCAAAAACGGTTTAGCCAATTAGGGATGTCCGAGACGCGGACCGAGTTTTCCTTGGAGCGAAAAAGTTCCGAAGACGAGAGATGAAAGAGAACAAGTCGAGAGAACATGTCGAACAACCATCGAGTCAAAGATAAGAACACGACGGAAATTCGGGGCCGTCTTTGAGTGCGTATAAACTCTGCGATACGCCGCAAACGAAGTTCCGCGTCTATTGTGACTTTACAAATAAAAGTGTTAACAAACGATATTTGTCCAAATCATTTATCCTGCACTAACGCGGCGAACATCCCCAAAACATATACTGTTATGAAACTTATAAAAAGTAAATAAATATATATTTCAACAAATAGGAAGTTTTGTTAAAAATAATAAAATAGAAGTAAAAATATTTGTTTATAAAGAATTCTTTTGTCTTCATTTCCTGATGAATAGAGCAGTATTGACAAATCCTCTTAGAATGCACTTCAGCAAATATGCTTTGAACAGAAAATCTGAAACTTATTACTTTGTTAGGAATTTGTCATGCTATGAATCATTTTCAGTTTCGGTCAAAGACCAAAATTAGAGAAAAATATACGTATTTTTACGTCAAAAAGTTACCGCGTGAAAAATCTATCTTATTCTAATAAAGTTCTGTGAAATTGTAAAATATGTTTTCTTTCCATGTCTTGATCTGCAAAAATATAATTTGCACCACATAATGTTTCCTTCTGTAGCAAATTTTGTAAACACATTCGACAATGTTTTATATTATAAATAACAAAACTTTGTTATTATCATAATATTGATAGATAAAATAGTTTGTAGAAAAATTTCGAATAATATTTTGATTAATAAGTGTAATTTTTAATGAATTTAACTATAGAATTTATGTTCACTTTCATAATCAATCCATTGCATGTAGTTATAATAAAATTGTTAAAAATTAAACATAAATTTGAATATATAATGTAAGAAATATGTAAATGCGGAAATATAATGATTTTAATATTTCAATATTGATAATAATTTAAAATAGTTGAAAACTTAGTTATTTAAAAATTGTTTTTCAGAATATTTAATAAAATATATGTCATTTCTACAGAAAACTACGTATTACTAATTTTAAAAATTTAGTTTACTATATATTAAAAAAAGTTGTAACAAATCCGTAGAGCTCTTCCTGATATACAATAGAATGATTTCGGTTGCTAGCTTTACATTTCGGTATTGAAAGTTGAATGACACTGTAATGGGTCTCAAAAATCATGTTGTTGGCTCTTTCACTAGTTCCCCAACTCACTATTGTTTAAACGTAAGTGCGCTAAAGATCAGTGATTTTTTAGAATGTCGAAAAAATTTTTTAGAATGTATTTCAGGCAGCAAAATTCCGTGAAATGCAATGTTTATTCATATACCTATATATAGTATATGCATTACAATTATAGTTGCGTTACATTGACTTGATTGTTACTAGACTACGGATTTTTATGTAAATTTTTATTTTTATTGTTATTGTCATAAATGCGTAAAGCGATAATATTTACAGTATCGATTAAAATTAACACATTAATATTACACATAAGACACTATCCAGATTCAATTATGCATTCATATTATAGTATATATAAGCCGAATATATAAGCCATATCTTGGAGGAATCGAGTTAACTAAGTATTCTTAAAATTATTAAATTTCAACAATGCGTAACTTTTGATTCAATGGATTTCGATATTCTAAACTGTTATATTTTATTTCTATTCATAAAATGTTATCAGAAAATGTAAAAAATGTTTTTAAAAGATAGCAATCGAAAAGAAAGTTTACCTAAATTTTATTAAATTACTTTTTATTATTACTTGCACTAAGTGGAATGATTTGAACCACAATGTTGAAAAAACCCAATTACGCGACTGTCATGTTCAGGTGAGCTGCTTTTCTTTTAAAAAAATTTTCTTTTAAAAAATTTTCTTTTAAAAAAAGTTGCTTTTCTTTTAAAAAAATTCCCTATATTTAAAATTGAAGTACAGAGGCACATTCATTGCTGCACAAACATGTAATATAATTATTCTTGTAGATAAATCTAATTAAAATCTATGACTAATAATCCAAGTAAAGTAAAATTTTCAAAATGTTTGTTAAATATCTTGTAAATTAGAGCTGAACGGGAGTATTTGTATAAGAAAATGTTGTTCAAAATGTTGGTTCCTACAATGTATTACAAAAATTGAAATCGATGAGGTGGGGTCCTTATTTGTATAATTACTGAGAAAGTATTTAAAATTTGTTGCTTGCGGCTGTTCTTTCGGAAACCCGGTTGGGCTGAAATTTTGCACAGCTTCGTTTTACATAAAAACAATATTTTATATGGTGTTTTATATGGTATAGGGTTATTTAATATATGGTACTATTGTGTTATAATTTTATCTTTTATTGCAAAGTAAATATATCACATAAAAAAAATATAAGAGTAATGAAGGAAACTGTAAAATATAACTTATTTTTACTAAAACGTTTTTATTTATTTATTTAGCTTAATCCTTGCCTTTCGGCTTTGGATGACTTCCAGCTTCGTACGCTAATATATACATATACATAATCATCTTATTTCTAACCGTAACTATAGTATATATAATCTACATCCCAATATCTTTGGCTCCTTGTCTTTGGTCCCTAGTCTCGCCGCTATTGTACTTCTTCACTTCCTTTTCTTTTCTTGCTCTCTAGTCTACTATTTTGTACATTATCGGCAAGCCTCTGGCCCCATCCAAGAACTCTTCCTCCCTTATGTCCCTCTTGATCGTATGGCATTCTCTTAAAACATGTTTTACATCCTCTTCGTCTTCGTATATTCTGCATGTCCTCTCCCCCTCTTCTCTCCAGTATTGTCACCCCCTTAGCTCGTTGCCACATCTGAATCTTACTATCTTATGTCTCTCATCTTTCTTTTTGTTTTGAGATATTCTGGACGTCTGTCTATCCGTACTCTTTCGTATTATATTTTGAGCCTCGTATCTTTTTTATCCTTTCCTCTTCCTCCTTGCTTGTTATCCATTCCCCAATTCTGCTCATTATTTTCCTTATGTCATTTCCTGATTCTTCTCTGATCTTAACCAACTCACTCTTCCCTAGCTTGCATCTTTCCATCGCCGTTTTTCTGTGCTCTTTCCATTTGTTCTTTATCTCTCCCTTCCTTTCTCCTTCTCTAATACACTCCACCACAATTTCCTTTTGTCCGATCTCCTCGTGTGTTCCTCATATTTTAGTGCTCTTTTCAATGCCATACTAAACATTTCATCGCATTTGGCCTCTTCCATCACAATATAATTGGGCATGTTGGGGTCCAGTCCCATAATCCATTTCAGGTATTTTCTTTTTGCTGAGTCTACCTTCTCCTCCCTCTTCCACCCCCAGATTTCCGACCTATATAGTGCTACGCTTGTTACCAGGGAGTCGAACATCTTTGTTCTACCAAAGTCTCCATTCCATTGTAGCGGCCTAGAGTCCCTCGAGTACGAGTTTCGAACACCCACTCGTACAAGCCGCAAGTGGCTGTGCGCCTAGCGTCGAAGTCAAACGATATTCGATGTTAAGCAAACAGAATGCGGAACACCGCTAGGAGGATGATGGGTGGCCGGCCAGCCTAGCGAGTAGTTAGAAAACAAGCGTCTGGGATAAGGGGTCGCTGCCATCAGCCCCACTGATGAGTCTAGGCAGCGACTCTGAGACGAAACGCCACAACCTTTCCTCACATTACCACCACTTCCTTCTTTCATCCTCGCATCGTCATAAATACTTCTTAAAGCCCTTCACCATAGTCTCTCCCCGATACTCCACGTGTTTTTCATTGCGAGCATTGCCTTTCTTACTCTTTCCTTCACATGGCGTTCCGTGCCTCCGTTCTTTTGGAATATATATCCCAAATAAGTCATTTCTTAAGTCAACTTCTATTTCGTTGTCTTCCAGAACTTACTTACTTCCTTCTCGCTCTCCCACTACCTCCCCTCTCGAATATTATAACCTTCAACTTATCGCGACTTAATTCTAGCTTCTTCCTCTTTATGTATTTGACAAATCTGCTTATCATTGCCTCTAACTCCTTTTGTCTCGATGCTACTAATATCACGTCGTTTGCGTGTATCTATTACAATTCCTCCCTCTCTCACTTTACTTCAATTTCTTCATTCAAGTTTGAGATGTACAGGTTGAAGAGAGTAGGGCTCAACGGGCACCCCTGTCTTACCCTTTTTTCGGTCCGGGTTTCTTTTTCTGCACTGCTTACGACATTTTTGGTTTCCTTGTATATTTCTATTATTCTTTCCCTCAGGTATGCGTTTATTTCTTTTACCTTCAGCATCCTGTGTAGTTCCGTCCTGTCCAGTCCATCAAACGCCGTTTTTAGGTCTGCAAAAAATACAAATACTTTTCTTCTTCTTATTGTTAGCTTTCTGTTTACAATATGGTTGAGTATATAGAACGCATCGATTGTATCCCTCCCCTTCCTAAATCCCAACTGTTCTTCCCCCAATTTTCCCTCTAACTCTTTCACTAACATGTCATTTAGGATACTCGCGTATATTTTATAGGCGGTGTTCAACAGTGTTGCTCCCCGGTAATTTTTCACATCCGACCTATCTCTTGTGTATAGGGTAGATTATCCCAGTCCTTCATTCTTCCGGAAATCCCTCTCCTACCCAGACTTTTTTTAGTAGTCTTAAGAACTCCTCTCCTACCTCGGCTGGCATTAACCTTCATGTTTCATTATCGATTCCGTCCTCTCCCGGTGCATTTGCCCTTTTTAGTTGTCTTAGCTTCTTTATTAGCATTTCCTTAGTTATATCGCTCCTCTGTTCTTCTCTCTGTTCCAACTCCCCTCCGCCTTCCTTCAGCTTAAGCGTGATTCTGTCATTCTTTTCGTCCAGTAACTCCATGAAGTGTCCGTTCCATTCTTTTGTTGAAATTCCTTCATCTCCACCTTCTCTTTTCTTCCTAAACCTCTTTATATATTTTCAGGCTTCGGCTTCCGTCGTAATTGCATTCCGTTTCCACTTCTCTTCTGTTTCATATTTCTGTCTTTCTTTTTTACATTATTCTTTAAAATCCTTCTTTTCCTTCAAATATTCTTCTCTTCCTATTTTCCTTCTTTTATACCATCTTATCATCTTCCTGACTTCCCTTTTTCTTCTTTTCCATTCCTTGCTAAACCACCCTCTCCTGCCGAACTTCCATTTTGGATTTTTACTTCCTTTTTGAACGTAGCGTTTTAAACTTTTTCTTTAATTACCTTCCAGAATTCGTTTATTTTTTCTTTCTGGCTGTGCCACCCCTTACAATTCATATAATAGTGCTTTAGCCCTTCTTTCTTTTTATCAGCGTCCTGACTTTGTCTTCTCTTTTCTGCTTTGCCTCTATATTAAAATTTGATCCCTTTATTTTGACCTCTAGGTGATCCGAATCCTCCCTTTCTCCTTCCTTCACATCTGGATTTCCTCTTCTGCTTCCGTGTTGGCCACTGCGTAGTTGATTACCGATTCTCCTGTCTTTGCTATGTATATCCATCCTCCTTCTGATCCGTTGCTTCCATTTAGTATTGTCCAACGTTTTTCGGCCAATTTATTCAACAAGATACGCCCTTCCCCGTTGACCACCTTCTCTTTCAACCTTCTTGCCCCCTCCTTTGTATCCCTCACATCCCTTATTGGACCTCCTTCCTCGCTTGTTCGGGCATTAAAGTCTTCTCTCATTAGTAACCTTCCCTCCTCCCTTCCCTCTTGTACTTCTGGCTCTATTTGATTGAATATCTCCTTTATGTTCTGGCTATAGATTGTGAATATACTCCACGTCCTCTCATTTAGTTTTTTCATTTTCGCCACCCTTTTGCTACATGCCTTGGTCTCTGAACAGTCCATTTTCTTGTTTACTGCCATTATTATGCCCCCTTTATCCCTTGCTTTCTTTTTCTCCTTTATTGCCGGGATACATATCTATTTAAATTTGTTCGGCAGTTCTTCAGCCTTTTCCATTGTTTCTCCTCCACCCACGTTTCCATAAGGTCCAGGATGTCGAACTTTTCCATATAATTCCACACATCTTCGCTCTTATTTATTAGTCCTTTCACATTCCAGAAACACACACTCACTCCTCCGCCTTCTTCTCGTCCTTGCTCTTTCTTTCTCATAGGTTCCGTGTACCGCTTTCCTCTATTATTGTCTTTTTATTATCATTCCAGTAAAACCACTTATTGCCGATTTTAATTTTTCTATAGCTCACTTTCGTTTGGTTGCCTTTCTTCTTCTCTTCGATCTCTCTCTTCCTCAGTTTCTTCTGGGTGGTTCTTTCTTTTTTTTGTTAGATCGTCATCGACATAAATGCCTCGTTTTAATATTTTCTTTTTGCTCATTACCATGCGTTTTTCTTCCCAACTCCCGATCTCTGCTACTATCATTTTTTCCTCTCCTTTCAGCTTCATCTTTATAGCCTTTGTCACATTTACCTCTACTTTCATTTCTGTATGAAGTCCTTCGTTTCCTGAGCAATGTCGTCCCCCTTCCACCTTTTATTCCTTTTATTACAATGTTATGCTTTCTCTTTTCTCTTTCTCTTCTTTCCTCTTTTTTCTCTAGTTCTCTCTCAATGTCTTATTTTCTTCTTGCCACAGCTCTTTCTCCTTTCTTCTCTCCTCCTCCCATGCTTTCCTCTCCATATCTCTCTCCTCCATCCATTGGTTTCGTTCTTCCCTCAACGCTGTCCTCTCCTCTCTTAGCTCTTTTCTCCAAGTGTCCAATTCACCAGTGAATTTCCCAAACATCTTCTCAAACATCTTCTGTAGCCTCTCTTCCAACTCCGATCCGGAGTCTGTCCTCTTTCTCTGTTCGCTCGTTCCATCTCCGTTAGATGTTGTCTTCGCGAACTTCTCCATCGTGCGCTTTTCTTCCAAATCCCTTGGTCTCTGTTTCTGTGCTGATGCTCTAGTGGCCATTTTTTTAAACCTCTTTGCTCTTCCAGAGTTTCGTCGATCCTTAGAAATCTCCTCTCTTTCCCGTCTTCGGGAAAAAATTAAAATTATTTCATTCTGTTTTCCTCGCTTGACCGTCTCACCTTCACTTCACCCACCGCCTCCAATCTGTCACTCTTTTCTCAATCTTCTCTGGATTTTACTACCTTTTGTCTCACGTGCGCTCAGTCAATTCTTTGTCTTTATTCTTTTGTAATTTCAACAATTTCTGAAAGAGTAGAGTCATTACAATTTGAAATAAAATAATACAACAGTCCGTTAGATACAAATTATATAAACTAATCTAATGAATGATAATTTTTTTAGTTCAGGATTTTCAGGTTTAACCCCTTCCGTGTTCATTGTCAGGCTTGCTAAAACGTTTTATTCTCAATATAATTACGAACTTTTCCTTTATCTTTTCAAGAAAAGTTTAATAAATAATTAAAGCATATCTAAGTAGTATGAAAACAAATATGTAATTCATACAAATATCTGTTAAAGAAATATTTATAGAAATTTGCATACAGCAGAATAAAGCCAGTGTATAAAATGTTGGTGTGAGAAAATAAATTTTATTGTATTTTCAAATTTCTTTTGTTTCTCATCAGTACATTGTATTTACTCTCAGAAATTGTAACTACAACCCGAAATCAGTTCAGCTGTCATTCGATGTCCAGAAACCCAGTAACCCGGTTGAACTTGAAATTTTAACATTTTATAACTCCAGTAACTTCTGAGAGCGGATGCAATGTAACGAAGTGGGTAACCCGCTCAATAGCAAGT
The DNA here is from genome assembly GCF_011392965.1 of Frieseomelitta varia. Lineage (NCBI taxonomy): Eukaryota > Metazoa > Arthropoda > Insecta > Hymenoptera > Apidae > Frieseomelitta > Frieseomelitta varia. Next base: position 21,262 of record NW_025110481.1, on the reverse strand, counting down.
TAGAAGCAAAATGAGATAAAAGTTGCTAACCAGAGTGCTTAACCTATTTTGTGTGTGTGCGCGTGCGTGCGTGTGTGCGCACGTGTGCGTAGAGTTCTCTAGTGAGAAGTGATGAAATAGTGCCGAATTATCTACTATTTAAAATTTAATCTACCATTTAAAATTTCCGCGCTGGACTACATTGGTGATGGACCAATTCGGTGCCAAGTTCTCTAGGCGTCGCCTCCTTATTTTGATCGGGTCTGCTCGTTCACATATTCGCATCGAGGTCTTCTTTCTTCTGTTGAACTTCTTGGCTTTCTCACAGGAGTCTATTGTCGGCAGCAAGAGATCCCAATCATCTTCACAAACGTATCATTTCCACCCAAAGACCTGCGACTTCTCCAGTGCACACTGCGCCGAATTCGAACTTATGTCACATGCTCTGTAATCTGTCGTCGCCTCTAAAAATCAAAATTATCAAGGAGTAACCTAAGCCAACTGGTGGCTGCGAGCCCGTATGATTCGTGCCCCTCTTCGAATAAAAGAGAAAAGTGCCTTCCCATCTCATTCTTCTCCAACTTTTATTTCCTTTCTAGACGGCACATGAGCCCTATTAAATCACAGGAGCCTCACAACTATATAAACCTCGCTACATAAACCTCACTACTACAGGCCTCACCATCATATCTCTCGATTTGTTGTATGTGGTGAAGCTCGATGCATGAGCCCGATCACAACGCACGATTCACGACGTTTCGTTTCAATTTGATGGTTGGCAACAACGCGGCATGCATCGATTTCTAAATTTTTTACTTTTGGCCGCATAGTTAATATAGTAAAAGAAAAATACTGATCTTATTATCAGATTTGTTGAAATACAACAAAGTATATACTCAGATATTGTGAGATGAATAAATACCACCATTATACGACCCAAAATCTTATATCTATACAGTATAATAATATAATACATAGGAAGAATTCTGTTCAAAGTTGTTTGATTAAAATGATAAAAGTATTCCATATTTTTCAGAAACTCTATTAAATATGTCCTCGTTAGAAATCAAATGCAAAAAATACGCATTATGTACTACCAAATATTGACGCGGATGGAAATTTTCGCAAGAAAAAGATATAGTAGCACTTTACCGAATCATAAAAACAGCACATCACTACCTGCTTTACCTAATGATGGAATGACAATCGAATATAAATTCCAACATACAACATTTTAAATATACAAAATAACTATAAACTTTTGAGAAAAGTGGAAGAATAAAAATAATTTTATTGCTTCGACAAACGATGTCTAGATCTTTTGCGCAAACGGTTTAAAAATGAATGGATTCACAGACGCCGCATGGATAAATTTACAAAAAAAACTAATACATTATTGTATAAATTATTCATTGCATAAAACTTTCTTGCTGAAAAGGCAACAAAATAACTTTCAACTAACTCTCAACCATTCGTTCCAGTTAGTAAAGACTATTATTAAGATATGAGTGAAAGAGGAACAACAAAATACTCCTGAATAAGCTCTCTAAGAATATAAGAAAAAGCGTATAAGCAGATCTTATTCACTAATAAACTGTTAGTATTAAATAAGCAAGAAGTTAAAAATGTAACAAACATTATTACTGGACATGCGCCGCTAAATTGTCAATTGAAACATATGAAACAAATTGAACATGCTGAATGCAACTTTTGTAGCATAGCAGATGCATTTTTAAAAAATGTATAGTCTTAATCGAAGAAAGAATAAAATCTGGGAATTATCTTCTATAATAAAGAAACTATGAAAGAATAACAGATTACATGATAAATTCCTAAAAAATATTGATGTTTAAAAAAATATATAAAAACAAACAATAAATTGATTAAGTTTAGTAAACTTCGTCGTTATTACTATTTATTATTAATTACTTGAAAATTTTCTAGTATGCATACTGTAAGATGCTCTATCTTGCATTATTTTTTCAAAATGATATTCCGCATCAGTAGTGCTTAATAATATTTTTGAAGTCAAATAATTTCGAGCTTTATCGGTATTAGTATTCTACCTTCCCTTTTTTGTTTTCTTTTGTAAATTTAGAGTTATTACAATTAAAATTAATTGTTGCTAAATTAAAGTATTACTACAAAAGTCTTTCTTAATACATTATTTTTAAACTTTTATTAACAGCAAAAACTTCTTCCATTTTTCTTTTGAAAACATTTTCTTGCTATGCCATGCTTTTGCTTTGCTATGCCATATTTTTAAACGTTCATTTGTTTTTTGTTTTAACCTTTTAATCTGTTTAATTCTTTCTACTTCGATTTTTTGCATTGTATAAATTTATCAGATTTATTACGCATTATGCAATCATATACGCATCTATTCTGAATAAAGTTTCATAAGAGAAACTGTAACTTTGAAGTATCAATTTTCAATGAAATTACATCAGATATGTCGTTCATTGCTTGAGATGTAATATTTATATTTTCCTCTTGAACATAATTTGTACCCATTGAATGAGTTTTGCCACTTTCTGTTTGTATATAAACTAGTATAGTAACATAGTAACCTACATAGGAAAGATTTAATTAAGTGAAAAATTCATGCATAAATTTGTCAGAAAATAGCGATGACCTAGTAATTCCTTATCGGCACGTGGACTCATTGTTTACTAAGATTATAATATATAAGGTGCAATTAGAAATTATGTAACGACGGACACGAAGTGATACCAGATAAATTTTTAAGCACTATTTCGCCGAAAACTATGTCTTCAATGAAAAATAAATATAGGTATAAATATAGGTAAATACATTACATGTAATATTATAAAATAATTTAAAGACGATATATTTTATAATAATTATAATAAATATATCTAGTATTTTTATGAATTTTATGAATTTTATATATATTCTAGAGTTTCTGATTAAAATTATATTTTATATAAAATCAAGTTTTTAGTGAAAGTAGACGATTTTATTATCGTGGGAGCTGGATCAACCGGATGTATCCCTGCAAATAAGTTAAGAAAAATAAAAAATTGGAAGGCAGTTGCATTAAATGTTGTCAATTATTACTAAACTGAGGATACATATGTAAATTTAAGTTTTTAAGTGTATACAACAGTTGAAGAAAATGAATAGATACTAGGTTATGTATATATAATAAATTCGTTCTGTGTATTCGATCAGTGTAGAGTTATGGAGAGGATATTATAAAAATACCTATGTGTTATAGAAAATGCAATGACAATATAATATAATATTGTGACGTTGGACGTCCGACGTTTTCTTTGTCCCCAGAGTTGTCGAAGCGAGTTGGCGTGTTTCGGCACGGTGTGTTCTGTATCGAGGAAGTGAGCGAAGCAACAATGAATGTGTGAAAGAGTGAGGTATGGTATACTCGAATTGTCCACCATTTCCGACATTCCGCTTTGCACATCATTTCCGACATTCCATTCCCGGGCGATGGTGAACACTCTGGATGCGAAGTCAGCACATGTCATCGATAACTAATACTATAAAAAGGGGTAAAAGTCAGCAAAACGCGCGCAGTTCTTCTAATTTAAAAGAGCTCAGTCCTACTTCTAAATCCGTGCCGTTTTTTTGTATCCATATTATATTAGCTTAGTTTTTATTTCCATATCAATGTCCGTATGTATCATTCTTAATTAGCTTTAAGTCTGCATAACCATTAAACTACATACATACATAGACACACACAACTCTGCTATTCCATTCGAACATTCTGAACGCACTAACTAGAGAGATCCCAGCTAGAATCGGATGTACAGACGTGCCGGTTGAGCCAAAAGGTTCCATCTCGTCAGTCAACCCGAGTTCGCGATAGCACTCAGTTTCCCTGCAGCTCGGACATGACAATATACAGACATATAATATAGCCACGCTGAATAAGAGAATGTGTGGATAATTTTTTCTTATAATTAACACTGTAAATTAAGAAAAGAAAATTAACATTGTAGTAACTTAAGTCGATTGAGATGATTTATTGAGATGAACAATTTAAGTTTACTGAAATATTATGTGTTATTAACATTGGTTAATCATATTAACACAAGAAAAATATAATGTATATAACATTTGTAACAGTTATATCATATATAATATATAGATAATTATATAATCCAAAAAACATAGAAATACACATATTGTAAATATGTTCTTTTTAATAAAAAGACGAGACTTCCAATGTTAATTAATTCATTTGTGTAGAATCAACTATATAATAAACACTAATTTCATCATTGGTCAATGCGAATGAGTTTATTACACAACCTAACAGAAACTTATCTATTCAAGATAATATCATCAGCCTACTAATTTATATTCGCATCAGTTAATGATATCTTATAGTTGTTGAATAATTCAATATCTTTTAGTATCTTTTAGTTGTCAAATAATCCAATAAGCGACTTTACAGTGAGGTACATTTCATCGTGTGTAAATCGCCACAAAGGCTCAAAATTGTCGTGATACAATTATTGACAATTTGCCCCGCTTTAAAAAAATCCTCGGCATTGCTCGACTTTTCAATGAAAGAATTCTGATGTTTCAAATTCTATATAACATGCGCAACAATACATGCGCAACTAACATATAATGCAATATAACATATAACTATTATTAATAAATACATAATATTCCTTTTAGGAAGGAAAAAGAAATACTTGAAACTTGACCTAACTATGTCTCACAAGTGTATATTTTAATTTCACTTTCAGTTTAGGAAATGAAAGAAATTAGGATGCTTCACAATGGTTAACACAATATTTAACCGAGAAATCACGCATCTTAATAAGAATTTTTCTACTTGTTTAAATTTGAGACATTTCCAATATTTAAAAAAATGCAGAAGCGGATTGAAATAGCTCAAGGACCACAACAGCATTGAATTTTAATTTACTTTAATTTGATTTTTCGCTCTATTAAGACCCGATGAATAGTGATATGGATCCGGTTGAGACGCTGATTGTTGAAGCGAACAGCGACCGTATTGGCGAAGTGAGTACAGTAGCGTAACGATTCCGATGAGATCGAAAATCGTAAACAATGATCTGTATGATGTGATTACAGAGATCACTTTCTTGAGAATTCACAGCAATATTCTACTTCAATGCAATGTAACTTAATGTAACGATGTAATGTAACGTTTGTTACGTAACAATGTAATGTAATGTAACCTCTGTAATGTAATGTAATGTCTTACATTACACCTGTTTATACAAATTGGCTAACGAGTTTTAGTATCAAAAAGGATTAATATCCCGTTCTGTAGTATCCTTTAGAAACTAGTAAACCCTAATTTAGTACCTTAAACTAGTATCTTTTAGAAATGGTTGGCATCGATTGTTCGATCGACGTTTTAATTTCAGCATTTTTTAAATGAACTACGTTGGCATCGAAAATACGCCCGCGGGTCAGCGACGGAGAATAACAACAACAAGTGATCGCAACACACTGCGACAGTATGGGACTTCTTGCCAGTATCACGACAAAGTTATCTGTCTTCTGAGGTTCCTGAGATAATACCCTGTATAAGAGGCTAAAGAATCAATAAAGAAGTCATATCCATAGGGAAAGGATGATGCTAAAAGAGTTTCGTTTTGGAATCACCAGCCAGACTCATCAGTGGGTCTGATGGCGACGACTTCTGTCTCAGACGCTTGAGGCTTCTAAGACATGAAAATGGCACCCTAAAAAGCTGATCTGCAAACTGCGCCACAGACGAGATATATAAATGGACATTACATCTTACGGAATTTTCGTGGCCCGTGACCTAAAATCTCGACATTTTAAAAAATCATTGGTTTTTTAGCGCACTATACGTTTAAATAACGGTAAGTTTGAGAACTGGTGAATGCGCCAGCAACATGAGACTCATTACAGTGTTATCAAACTTTCAATAAAAACACGAAGCTAGTAACTGACCGAAATCATTCCATTGTATATCAGAAAGAGCTCTATCTATGTTTTGCGGATCTATCACAACTTTTTTCAATATATAATTTTCAATATAGTAAATTGAAATTTTAAAATTATTAATACATGATTTAATATATAAAAGATTTATGTAAATTATTAAATAATTAAATAATTGAACATTCTTAAAAATAATTTTTAACTAACTAAATTTTCAACTATTTTAAATTATTATTAATATTAATATATTATAATTATTATGTATGTTCATTTACATATTCTTTATGTTTCATACTCAAATTTCCATTAAATTCCTAACAATTTTACTATAACTATGCAATACATTGTTTATGATAAATGACATAAATTCTATAATTAATTATTAAAAATTATGCTTATTAAAATATTATTTGAAATTTTTTTATAAATTATATATTTGCTTATCAATACCGTGATAATAACAAAACTTTGTTGTTTATATTTAATGTAAATTTTTAATAATTCATAAAGATTTAATGAAAAATACAAACACATCTATGGAATAATTCTTGTATATCTCACAAAATCGACCAATGTTCAATGTGTTTACAAATTTGGTACAGAGGTACACATTATGTGATATAAACTATATTTTTGCAGATCAAGGAATAGGAGGAAAATTTATACTTTATAATTTCACAGAACAAGGTAGATTTTCTTTAAAAGACGTAAATTTGTTTCTTTAAAATACGTACATATATCTTTCTCTAATTTGTACTTTGATCCTTGACTGAATCTGAAGACGGCTCATAGCGTGACGAATCCCTAACAAAGTATTTAAAGGGACATAAGTTTCAGATTTCCTATTTAAAGCATACTTGCTTAAGTGTAATTCTAAAGGGATTTTGTCGAATGCTGTCATCAGGAAACGAAAATATAAAAAAAAACATAATATTTTAAATTTAAAATCAGGGAAAAAATTTTTAACAAACAATTGTTTTTAATTCTTTTTAATTTCTTTTATTATTATTTTTAACAAAATTTCTTATTTCTTGAAATATATATTTATTAATTTTTTATAGAACAGTATAACAAATAAATAAATAATACAAATTTTTTTATTTTTAAAATGTTTTCTTTTTGATTTTGATTATTCATCATTTAACTTTCATTAATTAAAAAAATATGTTTATATATTTTATTAATTAAAAAATACGTTTATATATATTAAAAAAAATATTAATTAAAAATTCCGCTGTAATCATTGATAAACCAAAATTTTCATGAATTATGACTAATTTTTTCAAAACAATATCATGAATCTTGAACGAATTTTAATAAAAGAAATAGAAAAAGTGATACTATGTTATATTTACATGTAGCATGCATTTCTTTCATCTTAGTTTTCGTGTTATTTCATAACGCAGCGATAATGAATGAAAGAATAGAAATAGAAGCACTGCCAATAAATAAAATAATAGAATAGCAAGTCCATGCCATCAATAATAAGTTCCACTGGCTTTAATATTTATTATTGCACTCTTGTACTGTTTTTAAATGCAATATTTATATTTCTATCACGATGTGGAAAAAGAGTGGACATTCAACAAATTATATTTATGAAAAATGACAATATTATATACGTGACTTTGTCATTTGCTCTTTCATATTCAATATAACGGATATGAGAATTTAAAAAAATTATTCTTGTTTCATCTATCAAATATGAAGTAAGCACTTTCTTGAAAATCAAAAATATGGATTAAGTTGAATTTTACAAGAAATAAATTACAACACATAATGTGCTTCTTTATTGCAAACAAATTTGTAGAAATATTTTATTGATAAGTTCAAACTATTATAAAATCGAGTTCACGGAATAAAGATAATTCATTCAGGTTGTGAATTTACAAATTTGTAAGTAAAAACGTCATGTCTAATTATATTGTTCATAAAAATGTTATATTTCAATCAATTTTTTCTAATATTTCTAAACAAATGTTAATAGTCAAATATATATTAAATTTTATCGTTCCAATTTTCATTAATTTCTGTTTTAAATCGTTATATTCCCTCATTGATGACTGCCACGTTCAATTCAATAAATAATTTTAAAAACAGCTCTAGCAACGCTGTCTATATTTTTTGATTTTCACGGTGCAAAACTTGCCTGAATCGGTATGACAGGATATGACACGAAAACCGTAACCGAAAAAATACATTGTATGTCTATTACCTATATACTTTACATATACCTCGTTTGTGATAATACATGTACTAATTATAATATAATTTAATATTATAATTATACTATAATCTGACTTCGTAGAGAAATTTATTTATCTTCTTAATTTTTTTATTTTCTTAATGATTTAATTACGAAGAAATGCTCTTCCTTAATTCTGAGAGTTTCTTTCATTTAATAAGCAATAATATTTCTTTTCATGTCATTGATTTAATCTGTAATTAATAATATTATATTCTAATCTGTAATTAATAATACTATATTATTTATTATCTTAATATTACAGCATTTATTATTTTAATATTACATATAAGATAGAGATAGTTATATATAACAATTAATCTTCCTTTCATCTATTTCTTCATCAAATCGTATCATTCGAATTCAATCTCCTTTATCAAATAAACCATTCTTCCTTAATCATATCACTAGCTTTCTCCGCGATCATAATAGTAGGCGCATTCGTATTCCCCCTAACAATTTTTGGCATAATCGAAGCATCTACAACTCTTAATCCTTCGACCCCATAAACCCTTAACCTCTCATCCACTACAGCATCAGGATCCGACTTTGGTCCCATCTTGCAAGTTCCAACTGGATGAAAGATAGTCGTAGTATACTCCATCATCACACACTTCCAATAATCCCTGTTTCCAAACTCAAATTGTCTACAAGCAGGCAAAGGCTTATCCATCAATCTAAAATCATTCTTCTTAAACGACTCTGTATTAAACAGATTTGAAGCTATTTCCACTCCTTCCACCATTACGTTCAAATCACTGTTGTTGGTAAAATATCCAGAGTAAATTAAAGGTGGTGCCCACAAAGGATCAGTATCATTTAATAATACATATCCTCTGCTTTTAGGTGATAATAAAAGTGGACTAATATTTATGCCATCATAATAAGACTTTGGCTCGACATTTATATCACTAGCTAACTCTGGCTCTGTTAAAATATCCTCTTGATTAACTCCAATGAATAACAATTGTATATCAGGTACGCCATTTTCGTGTTCAAAGATTGTTTGTAAGAAAACAGAGCAAGAAGTAGTGCCTATTGCAGATAAAGGTCCCCCGTGTGTCTTCTCATAATAGAAAATATCTTCCTCCTTCATAGAGTTATTTTTTCTCGTGGAAGTAAAATTCAGTGCAATTATTAAACCGCGCATGGACACATGGTCTTGAAGATTCCTTCCAACTGATAAATCACTAATTACGTTAATACCATGTTTCCTTAACTCTTCTCTTGGTCCAATTCCAGAGAACATAAGGATTTTTGGTGAATTAATTGCACCAGCTGAGAGAATCACTTCCTTTCTAGCAAGAACTACGTTTAATTTAGTTTCGTTAGTTTCAGTCGTTGAAGCATATTCGACGCCTAGTACACATTTCGTCTTGGAGTCTACGAGCAATCTAGTGACGTATGCTTCAGTTTTAATAGTTAAATTCTTACGTTCACGTCTGATGGGTCGTATGAAAGCACTATTTGTGCTTTGACGTGTTCCATTGGCGGAGGTTGTTTGTAGGTTCATCACGCCAAGTTGGTTATTACCGTTGACATCCACGAGTTTGTATCCGAGTTCTTGCCACGCGTTCAATATGATCTCGACATTATCATCGGTGTACGGAAATTCTTGTACCGATTGGTAACCATATGTGTTGTGATATAGCGGATTGTCCTCCACTATCTGCGAGAAATGTAAATAATTGACAATATGAATTTTAATTCGATTTTTTAGTTTGATATTTGCTTGATCAAGTTTTAGCTCAATTTGATGAGAAGTTAGTGTGATATAAATTTATCCTAAATACTAGATTCTTTAAATTATCTTTCGTCTTTTTAATGGACAACACTTAGAAGCATATGTTGTCATTTATACGTATTTCTAGAAAAGTCTAGATAAATCTGTTAAAATATTAAAAATGATAAAAATTCATCCAAATTTATTATAAATTAATCGAAAGACGATATATCCTTAACATTATTATTCCGATTATAATTAGAATAATAATGTTAAGGATATGTTGTCAACAGTTCAATTATTTGATAATTGATAACATGAATTTTAATTAAATTAATTTATAAATTTATTACCTCTGGATCCATGTTGTTTTCTGACTTGAGGAAATATGGTAAAACTTCTTCGTAACTCCAACCACGATTTCCTTCTTCTACCCATCCATCATAATCTCTTGGATTAGCACGAACGTAGAGCATATAATTGATAGTACTGGAGCCACCCATCACCTATAAATATAATAGTAAATTTGTAATAGCAGGAACTAAAATTATGTGTTATTATTAATAAAATAAAAATGTAACTATTCCAAGTTTTATACACACTTTTAGACTTGTTGCAAATTTCACAATTATAACTATAATAGCCGTTTTCCATCTAACGTAAGAATAATGTTCCAAAATATCTTACATAACACACACATAAATATTTTTGTATGATATGTATTCAAATATTATCGTGTGTTACTATACTATACTGACATACTATGCTAATACAATAACAACGTAATAATGATGTAAATAACGTATAAAAAAAAAAAAAAACAGGAATTTTAAAGTTCTTTTAGTTCTTAATACGAGTTTAATTGCTCGTATGTCGTAGAAAGTTAATACCAAAATATGTTTTTACGTACTTTACCCCTTGGCATCGCACAACTTCTTTCCTTTCTTGATCGACAAGAATGTTGATCAGGTTGCATGCGATACGTCCAATCAATATTGCTTCCTGCTAACATAGAGACGAAGGACGGAATTTCGGCTACCTCTGGTTCTTCTATACCAGCTTCCAGTAATAATATCTAAAAATTTATAAGAAGTATCAACATATTTCATTATATACTGTTGATGCCTATAACTTTTGAGTAGTTGTTGGTAAGATTAAATTCCTCATTTCTAATAAAATTCATCCCAAACTCTAAACGAATAATCTGATATATGTGTGATCCATGTTACAGTAGACTTTAAGTAGTTACAGTAGACTTTAACTATTACAGTAGATTTTAAGTCCGAAAAATTTGAAAGAACTAATTCATACTTTCTAAATTGATATTGAAACAATTGGCCAATAACTTCTTTTAATACATTATTATTGCAAACATATAGAGCGGAAAGATTGTCGCATCAAACTATAGCAGAGCAAAACACCAACTTGAAAATTGAAGTTTTCAACCTTGCTGCGTTTCTTTGATCATTTTCGTCCTGCTTGCATTTTTAAAATTTTATAAACGCCTTAAGTTTGAACAAACTATAAAAAAATTCTTATTAAGATTTCTCGGTTAAAAACTATGTTTTTAGCTATTGTAAGAGATCATAATTTATTTTATTTTTTAACCTGAGGGTGAAATTAAAATATAAATACTTGTGGATCACAGTAATGATTTGAAGTGTTTCTTTTTTTTTCAAAAGGTGTATTATGTATTTATTAATATTAGGTATATGTTATATTGCGTTTTTTACTTCATTGATGGATATATTGTTGCGTAAGATATATAGAATTTGAAAAATCTGAGAATTATTTTATTGTAAAGTCGAAGAATGCCGATGAAAAATCGTTGATAATTGTACCGCAACGATTTTGAGGTTTTATGGCAATTAAAATACACGATGAAGTACATTTCACTGTATTGAGAGATTATTTGATTATTTGACGTTTATTAGATTATTTGACGTCAACAACTAACAGATGTCATCAACCGATGCAAATATAAATTCGTATAAATATCCGTTGGCTGATGATATTATCTTGAATAAATAGTTCTTGTTAGGTAGTGTAATAAGCTCATTCGCATCACCAATAGTGAAATTAGTATGCATTATATGGTTGATTATTCTTCACAGATGAATTAATTAACATTGGAAATCTAGTTTTTATTAAAAAATATATTTATAATATGTGTATTTCTATGTTCTTTGGATTATATAATTATATATATATATATACGTATATTGGATTGTATATATATATAATCAGGGTGTTTCGTACTTGTGGGACCCACTTTGGGAGCTGATTATACGCCTAAAAATAATGAAAAAAAGTCATATAAATATATGTCCTATCTGTCTTCGTTTATGAGATATAATGAATTTTATAAACAGAGCGAACTCTCTGTCCGACCTCTCTTTCCATAGACCGCAATAGTTCGTAAGCAAGAATTCGCACTTCGTACAATCAACTCCCGAAGTGGGTCCCACAAGTTACGAAACACCCTATATAATCCAAAGAACATGGAAATACACATATTATAAATATATTTTTTAATAAAAGACGAGACTTTAACATAATATAATGTATATAGATGATATAAATGTTACAAATGTTATACATATAACATTTTTCTTATGTTAAAATGATTAACATGTCAATGTTAATAGTACAGTAAATATTTCAACAAATTAAATTCATTTATTATATTGTTCATCAATTGTTCATCAATAATCGACTTAAATTGCTACAGTGTTAATTTTCTTTTCTTAATTTACAGTGTTAATTATAAGAAATAATTATCCACACATTCTCTTATTCAACCTGGCTATATTATGTTTCTATATATGATATTATATGCTTCTATGTATATTATATTATATTGTCCATTGCATCTTCTATAACATAAGTACTTTATATTATATTGTCCATTACATCTTCTATAACATCCTTTTCAGGGGAACGAATTTATTACACAACCTAATATCTCTTCAGTTTCTTCAACTATTATATATACTTAAAAACTTAAATTTACATGTCCGCAGTTTAGTAGTAATTGACAACATTTAATACAACTACCTTCCAATTTTTTACTTCGCTTAACCTGTTTGCAAGAACACATCCGGCTGATCCAGCTCCCACGATAATAAAATCGTATTCTTTTTCTGAAAAATTCGTTTTATGTAAATTATAATTGTAATCATAAACTCTAAAATATATATATATATATATATATATAAAATTCATAACACAACTGGATATATTTATAATTGTTATAGAATATATCATCTTTAAATTATTATATAAAATTACATGTAATATTTATATTTCAACCTTTATTTATTTTTCATTCAAGGCATAATTTTCGACAAAATACTTTCTCAATTTTTAGATGATGCTATCTTTCTCAATATTTTACTAATGTTACTTTATGTGCGCTGTTATATAATCTCTAATCTCATCTTGTATATTTTAATCATGATAGATACTAAGTCACAAAATGAGCGTGTAATATGTACATATATAATAAACAAAAGATTTAACATCGTTATTTTTTGACAAATTTATGCAGAAATAAATTTTTTATCCAATGAATTCTCGAATGTTATGTTAGGCAAACATTCGTACTCAAATTTGCAATACCAAATAAATTTATGCTTCAGTTCAAATGTTACATTGACTTACGAGAATTTATTTTATTAGCAAAATTTAATAATGAAAATAATGCACTTTAAATAAAATCTTAGTAATGTTTTGATAAATTTGCGCTGTTCAGTAACAGTTCAGTAGCAATTTAATACAAGCACATGATATTGCAGAATACATAATATAAACACACTTTGAAATATAATTAATTCATTGCAGTTCAAATATATACGATGTATCAGTTCAAATATATACGATATCAGTGTAATTTATATATACATTCAGTCCAAAATTTATATGTATGTTCTATAGGTAAACGAAAGAGCAAAATGTTATTTAATAGAAGTCTATAAATGGCTAATTCGAATATTATCAAAAAAAAACATGGAATACAAAACTATGTATGTATTTCGAAGTATTACCGTTCTTTTTCAATAAAACAACAATACTAAAATATTATTGAATTTCATATCAACTTTGTCGAAATCTTATGCATGCAGTTTCAATTTGTGTCAATAAATTTCACATAAATATTACTCTATTATAAATCCTTGATTTCAAACATATGGAATAGCTTTCTGTAAATAGAAATACGAAGATATCTAATATCTAGTAACTGGAGGAGATCTGGACATTTATTCTTCTCGACTAATTCATTAGTAAAATTGTTGATATTGATTGTATTTATCACAGTTCATATTTTGATTTGCAACTTTTTAATATAGCATTAATGAGTATTTTGGTACTTGACATACTTTTAGTCATATTTTTATCTATGTTACCTATACTATAGATATATTATATTTGTTTATCTTTACCTGTATCATAATTGGGATAAGAATCGTCTCCGGAATAACTGAAAAGATGTGCAACGAGCGTCAGAAACATAAACATAGGTGGCTGACATGATGATAATGTTGAATTAGGTGGGCAGAGGCTTGCTAGATTTGGAGGTACCCACGACATTCTTTTTTAGAAATTAGCACTTCTTTAGTCGATTGATCTTCTTGATCTCTTTGATAATTCACTTGGCTGTTGAGAAGAATTTTATATAGTTGAGTATTATATGTGTATTGCGGTATGTCCAATTTAATTGAACAAAACACTCAAATTTGGGAAAATGAAAAAGAAAAGTAAAACTGGTATCAAAAGGATTATTAGGAGTATCTTAGCTGTTGAAACTTACAATGATTTTGAAACATCCTATGAACATGACATTGTAATTTTCAAATAGATGTTAATGGATCCAACGGCTGACATACATTTTCTTTTATTACGTTTTTTTCTGTCTTTTATTACAAGTTCTTCAAGCATCATCTCATTGACACATAATTAACGCTGGTACAAACGGTGATATTAACGCTTTAGTAGCTTTAACAGCAGGAAAACTAGAAATAGTACAAAGCAATCGAAAATCTCCTCTTTGTTTAAACTATCTTATTAAGGAACTATTTACTTTTCACGAACTCCTTACAGTGTTAGAATATATTACAAATTCTAGCCTTAGGCGTCATAGAATATTTAATCTACAAACATTTTCTCCATTTGGTATTCTGGTACTCCTTAAGCTATAATTTATACCTTCATATAGATTAACAAAAATCAAGAAATTGCTTTGAAGTTTTTTCGTACAATAATGTTAAATTATCATTATTGTTCAAATGCGATTTTGAGATAAGCAATTTAAATAAAGATGCAACAGGCAACAGACGGTGCATATATATAAATATATATTGTAAAAAACTTTTTTGAGCAAACCAATTTTTTGATTTCTATTAATCTGTACGAAGATATAAATTATAGCTTGAGAAATGCCAGAATACCAAATGAGGAAAATGTTTGTTTAGTAGATTATATATTCTATAAGGCCTAAGGCTAGAATTTTTAATATATTCTAATACTGTAAAGAGTTCGTAAAAAGTAAATGGTATTATACTATATATATGCGCTACATGATATATTTATGATGCCGAAAATGCAGACATGATTGAAGCAACCGAGATAAAACATTCACACCATTATGGCTATAGTACGACGTTAAAATATGCGAAAGCAGAAGGCGTTGCGAACAGTCTAAAAAAGTTACAGGGAAAGTGTGGATAATTTTTTACTCTCCCTAATATAAAAAATATTTAAAAAAAAGATTTAACAGAAATAAAATATGTATGCCCAGCAGCTGAGTTGCTTTTGGAAAAACTTTATTGGCATGACTGTACACATTAGATAAACATCAAAAACATTTTAAAAAACAGTCCGAAACGAATTATTTACGATTGAAACATCGACATATACTCGTATATGTATGTATATTCGAATTGCAACATTAATCACATTGAACATTGAACATGTTCATAAGCAATTTTAGTTCTAAAATTAAATCATTATACTACGGATAGTAGATGCAATTTCATTCTAGTATTTATCAATGAAGAACAAACATCCAAATGGACGAAGATCAAACATTAAATTTTTCAAGCCTGAACAATATTTTAAATAGAGCAGATAAATGTTACAATATCATAAGTGTAATCACGTCTTGTGTTAAATTTAATTGCTGCTGAAGACTCAAATAAAATTGCTGAAGCACATTTTCGTTCAAATGTACAAGAAAAATGTACAAATGTACTTTGTTAAAACGTGTGAATGAAACTGGTCGTTCTGAATAAAAAAAAAAAACTCGAAGCATATTGTGGTGTTTCTATCCATTCACCAAAATATCCTTGCCAAACACGATTTGAAATAATATTTTTATGAAAGACAGCATAAAGAAGCTATTGAAACTAAAATCTAAATTGGAAATATTGGATATATGATTATTTATCTTTACAGATATTGAATTCCTTAAGGGGGTATTTTAGTGTGAGGTGCGTATTTTTCTAACTTTGTTAGGGAATTTTTTACAAAGAAACTAGTATACCTTTTGCAGTCAAATTGACAAGGTTTATTTGTACGTATTTTAGCGACGTTTTAAAATTTTTTAGGACAAAAAAGTTAAAATTAGCGGCACTGTATACTCTCAAATATAGTCGCTTTTAGAAAAAGGTCATCTCACGGTGTTCATGATTCCGGCTATTCTGCTTGTCGGAAATTAAAAAACGTGAATATTCCTTAATTAAAATGAATTTAGCTATAGCAGATACCAAAATAAAAGAAAAAAGTCTGTAATTTAAAAAGTGACGATATTTTGAAGTTCGATTATCAATTTTTGCATGTTTTTATTAAACTTCGGAAGCCTAAAAAAATATAAAAAATAAAATATTTTGGTTGATTGAGCTAGTAGGGGCTATAGTCACACATGTACTAAATGCGTACTTAAAATTTTGAGTTAATTGGTCAAGTAGATTTTGAGATATCATAGACACCGTTCTGAAAAATATAGTTTCCAGAAAAATGCCTTTAAAGTTTAGTATTGCAATGACGCTGGTCGTCGCGTCCTTCAAACAACCATAACTTCGTTAATTTCTCACAAGTTCACATGTGAGGTTACAGAGATTTATTTTTGAAACTATGTCCTTTAAGAATATGAAAAAAAATCGATTTTTTCAAAAGTTCACACTAGAATACTCCCTTAAACAATATGAATGCAGCGTGCGATCAATTACCTGTAACAATGTAGGTGATATTTTTCACTGGATATTTTGGCAGAACTTAAGTTGTAATTGAGTCGCGAAAAATGATAGTTTGAAATATTGCATAGCCATAAAATCTTATTAAGCCATTAAGTTTAAAAATTCGGTTTCATCATTCGTAGAATTTTCTGAAGAATGTAAACGATTACATAAACAACTCTAAATCATACAACATGGAAATTGCAGTGGATAAAGAATTTAATGGAAGACAGACTTAATGACATTAATCAAATAGTATTAAAATGTTTAAAAGAAATGGCAACTTCAGACGTAGGAATTCAATTCTTTTCGTTCTTGTAAAGCAGAATTAAAGGTATAATAGAAACAGATTATTTATTTATTTTCGTTTACGGAAAAATACTGTTAGCAACGATTGCAGAATTGTTGCAAGAAACATTGCAGAATGAAAATTATTGCCATACTTAAGTGATAATAATTCTCGAATCCCGAAATACATGGCGGCATTATTTTTAAAATATAACGAGCCTATGTATTTGTTCCAATTGTTAGACATTTTAGTGTCATTAGATTAATTCTATGCCCACGAAGGAACAGCCTTCGAATGATGAAAACTTCGAATAATATACATTGTTTTACGCAGACTTAAAAAAATAAATAAACCTATTTTTCCAAAATTATTGTTTTAATGTTATCTCTTTCTTCACTTTCTTTTTCTCATTTAGAAATGTTTCAAATACAAGCATGCTTAAAATATTTTGGATTATCCAAAATAAAAATACTTTGTATTCCAAAATCTTACTTTCTATTAGAAATAATAGTTTATTTTAATTATAGAAACAACAGTATAACTTAAAGTAATATTTAAAATATTTTTTGACAAAATTTTAGCCAGCTGTGTGAATGCCTATAGTTTAATGGGACCTTTTACATGACAATTCTTGTGCGATTCAATATCGATTCAGCATCGATATGTGAAATCGGATCTCATATCCCAAAAACCTCGATCGTCGGTGATATTTTATAATTTTGACGAGACGTTAAAGCAAACAGATCGCATGGACGCGGTCATATAATGTCATATAATGGTAGGCTTGAATATTATTGAAATAAAGTACTTGAGGAATTATTAAATAACTTAATACATTTTGTGGGATTTGATATTATTTCAAAATAAATAGAATTTTGTGTTAATTTGTTTAAATAAGAAATAGCTTTTTTTTGATTCGGTTATTAAATGAAATAACTTTTTTTTAAATTTTATATTCTAAAATTATCTTTACAAATAATTTCTCAACTAGTTTCTGATTCTATTGCATAAACTATACTTTGTGCTGTGATTATTTATTATTTTACTTAAGTGACTCAACTCAAATATAAAATGATTTGCAAATTATTCATTTCTTTCGGAAACAAAATGAAATTTCATTCCTTATGTTGTTTTTAAAATTGAAGTAATAAATTAATGTAAATGGTTTGTTATTTCAAATATTTTATTTTTTATCTTGATTTCAATTTGCTTTATGCTGCATAATAATTCGAAGTCTGTTGGCAACAACAAATAATCACCCCGTCGGGTCCACTTTTTTTTCAAAATAATCCATGGATATAGAAGACAGGGGGTGTATGTTCGTGTATGTTCAAATAGACAGAACTAACTGTAAGTTTAAGAGATAGAATTAAATGTTTATTTTCCATTTCCAAATTTGTATCTCATAGGTGTTTTCGTATGACGATATAAATATCTCTCTCTGAAAGGAGCCTAATTTAAGTATTGATATAATATTCAAAACCTAATTATTCAAATGTATATAAATTTTGAATTTTGTTTAAGTTGTCGCATATAACTATTGTACATATATTTGTTTCGTCAAAAAAAAAAGGTAATATTAGAGACTAACATGCGACTGATTAATTGTCTGAAGAATTCTATCGACAAATATTATAGTCGTATAATCTGCTTTTCAACATTTTCTTTTTTTAGGGAAAGAAACTCAAGAAAGTTTATCGCTTTTTCTCGACGAATAAACGGAATATTACGATTATTTTCAAATAAGTGCTGTTTATTTATGACTTCTAATGAAATTTTGTACCAAAAACATAATCACAATAATGTCAAATTTCAAATGGGCGTTAATGGGTTAATTATCATTATAAGACATTTACGAAATATTTTATGCTATTTTCCACAAGATCATGTAATCGTTTAATCTTGCTAAGATCCCTATTGTCATTAGTTAATACAACCACTTTAAAGTAAATAAAATAAGAGTAAGAGTAAATATAAGAAAAAGACTTACCGTACAAATATTTCTATGTACAGACACTAGCCATTTAAAATTTCCAGTTTTTCACACATTTCTAGTAAAATTAATTAATTATAATTAAAGGAAATTTTTACGTAAATAATTAATTTTTACAATGAAAGTTAACTAAATAGAATTTAGTATAGTGAAATTTATTTAAACAGCACTATCGTACGATGTACAGGATGCGTTCATGCATCGAGTCCCGATTTAAATATGTTTCTTCTCAGTCGTACCTTTCGTTTTATAAATATACGATACATAAAATATGTCGTAAATGTAATATATAGGTACTAATTATACGTTATGTGTAGTTACGTTAGCTAATTATGTATTGCAAGTACAACTTCTTCCCCTACACGAACCACGTGAGTCAGACTCTACATGTGTCGATTTCCTTTCTTCCTCTTTTTTCAAAAGCTCCACTCTCATTCTACCAAGCTTCCCACCTCATAGAGGCTAGCTACCATATATACAATCGGTGTGATCAACACATATAAAATGTGACTAAGAAAGTTTACCTGGTGTGGCGGGGCTTGTGCATCGTTTAGTAGGAAAAGAAACGACGGAGAAAAGTAAGTATGGAGAGGGCTCTTCTCCTATTTCTCAAAAAGGGGTAAGAGCCATCAGTTGGACAAGCCCTGATATATTAGTCCGATACGAATATCGTAATAGCTAATGCCTGTTAATTGAAGTTGCACAATATAAGTTACGTACATGTGTATAAGTTACATGCAACATGAAGTTGCACGATAAACATTACAATACATAATAATGTATCTTCTTTAAATTTAGAAAAATGAAAAAGCAGAAAATTATCAAAGTTCAAGAATTTTTAATATATGCTGAATTTCATTATGCGAGATAATAATTCGATAATAATTGAACGATGCTATTATTAGACTACGATTCATGTATTTTTTGGAAATTTAAAGATGCAAAGAAACACAAAAGTCTTAAAACAACCAAAAATGTATAAAATATTGAATGTAGATTGTTATTTACAATATTTTGTGGATGCAACAAATTTTTACTTAAGTCTCGACTTTTTTTAGTTATATTTGTAGAAAAAAGATAAAAATGCATAAAATCTACAGTTGAGTTATTATCACAAATCTTTAAAATGCGCCTGTAGATAAAAATTCAAAGTATTGCTAGAATATTGTGTAAAATAGTATATACATATATATCTCAAAGAAAGGAAAGAAAAGTTTTAGAATCTGTGTTATATCTGATCTTTTTTCATTCTTATGTGTTTCATATGCATATTAAACGTTTATTTATCAGTGAATTCTCATAATCGTTTCTACAAAATTTAATAAAAAATATTTCAGACATAAAGAATGCATGTATTTATTCTAAGACAGACAAATTATCATTCAAAACTAGTCGAAGTCCTGTTTTCTTTTTTTTTTTTTTTTTAAATGGAAGTTTAGCGTCGCATCGACTATGAGGTCTTTAGCGACGTGTCAAAATTGACTCTTTATAACTGGTCTAGTAGTTGGGTCTCCTTTAGGTAGTTGATAACGTTTTTTTGTTGTTTCTGGCAGGTTAGAGCGGTGTTTTGGTTTAATCCGTATTTACTCTTTATGCTTCGATATTTTCTGCATTCATATAGTAGGTGCTGGGTGGTGATTTGTAGGTTGCAGTTGCTGCAGAAAGGAGGTTCTGTTTTGGTTAGGAGGTATTCGTGTGTGATCTTGGAGTGTCCTATTAGAAGCCTGGTCATAGCTATCCTTTCTTTTCTGCTTAGATTGTTATTTGGTATTTTCTAATAGAAATGGTGTGCTATGTCATGTATTTTGGCTCTATTTGTCGTAGTCCAAATTCTGTTCCATTCTTCTCTTTCCGCTTT